>NW_008685270.1:14396-36488 GCF_000695815.1 Acanthisitta chloris | reverse complement strand
AATTAAAGGAATGCAATAATAATATATGTGATTAGCTGGAAGGAAAATCTCAACAGAAAGATAAGGTCAAAACCTTTCCTAATTTTCTCTTTCCAATATCATCTAATATTTTGTTCCTTAGACACTGAATGTACAGACCTTACTTATGGACTATTATCTCCTAAATTAATGGCATATTTGGTTGCAAGATACACTGTGGTGTACTCACAATCACCTTGTATCTATGAACCTGCTTATGCATAGGACCCAGGCAAAATACAGTGTATCTGAAAATGGCCAGCTGCTTTCAAATTCTGTATAAAGAAAAAATATCTTCAGCAATACTTAAAAAAACCCCAACAAAACCAAACCAAAACCAAACAGAGACCACTTTGCTGCCTCAAATGGAAACAACAGAATTTTGTGGTGACCTGGTGACACCTGTTCTGGTGGGTCATGACTGGTATGGAAGTGCTGTGTTGTTAAATGCTAAAGAATTACTTTTACATGATTCTTACTTTCTCTTGATGAAACAAGAGATAAGAGGGAAGAGGTTGAAGGGCTGCAGAGTGCACTTACAGGACATGGAGGCAGCACATATATCTAAATTCATGATGAAGCTGAGTAACTCATGACATGTGCCAGAAGTCTGAAAACAGGCTCAAATTAGCACTGCAATGAAGTTACCCTTAAACAAAACACTGTGGAATATTTCAGACTAAGGAGAAAATCAACTATTTAAACCACGGGTTATTTTGGAATCAATCTGATTTTTATGACATTGAATTTTCAGAAATCAAGGCACTGTGATTTAGCAATGACACTGCTATAATGGTCTGACAGACCACACAGGCTGACTAGAATCAATCTCTGGATCTGAAAATGTGTCTTCTCAGTGTTTTCCTCTCATGCCTGGGGAAGAAATGCAACAGGAGTATGCTTGGGATATTAATGACAGCAAACTACCACAGTTCACACTTTTTGCTGACTGTGACTCATTAGCCTTGTCTGCCCACCCATGCTTTATCTCCTCATAATTTCTTACTAATTATCTTCTACATCAAAGCTTTTGGGTGGTTCTAATACTGCAAAATCATCTAATGAAGTACCATACTTCAAATTCCATTTTATATAAGAGCAGGTTCTCAGATGGATAAAATATGGCAGGAAGAATGCCCTAGAGTTAAACCACTGGAGCTTGCTGTGAGCTCACAGCCCTGGCAATAACAACTGAAATGCTCAAGCACCCAACTTTTGGAATTTCCTACGAGGGAGTGGGAAACATGCAAGGGTGAAGGGTGCTGGATGGTGCCTACCACAAGTCAAAGTGTTAAGTGCTGATTCAGAGCAGTATGTGAACACGGAACACGATTGGAAATCTGTCTCTTAGATCTTCTTTTCCATTCTGTACCCAAAAGCTTTGGGATCTTTGTCAAGACAGTGTCATAACAAATGCAAAGAAATCATGAAAGTGATGCTCACCAAAGCTGCTCATTCTCTGTAGCCTTTAATATCAAGCTTAGCAACCTCAAATGGACCTGAAATAGGTGGGAATGTTGCCACCTCTCCTGCTATTGAGGCTATTCAACTGTCAGCAGTGCTCCACCTGCCCAAGCACAGGATCCTGCTGTCTGACAGCTCTGAAGAGCCAGTCAGGCCCAGGGAAGGCAGTGATGACATTAAAATTGTGTGTCTGCTGCCACTTACAGCAAAGGCCCATTTGCTGTTCCTGTGTTGAGGAGGTGGTAAACAAACACTGCAGAGAACTCTCTCAGCACCATGGGGCACCGGCAGCGCAGCAGATTTGCACTGCCCTGGCTGTTGGCTTCATAAGAGAGGTTTAGGATTAAGGCTGGCATCAACATTTCTTGGTCTTAAGGCAAAAAAAACCATAGGCAAGTCTTATCGGGACAGCAAGTGGAATTTTCCCCTGGGATGTTTGAATAAGCTTTCCAGGAGTGTAGAAATACCAGTCCACTTGTAGTTCCACACGTGCAAGATGCTCTTCATCAAACGTGACATTTGTGCCCATAAACACAAGCTCAAATATCAGGAAAACAGCAATTCTTTGCTCAGTTCCTCAGAATTCAAAAATTTGGGCTGATATATGGAAATCCACAGACAAAATTGTTGTTGGTTTTGTTGTCTTTTTTTTCATGCTGACCCATCCTGACCAGAACTGCAGCATCACTGCCACGGCAAAGTGATGAAGTCAATAACTTAACGAGGTCCCCAAAGGATTGAACATTTATGCAGACAGCAAAAATACCTCAAACTCTCATAATTAATCACACAAAGGATTTTAAAGCTTAAATATTTCAAGGCTTAAGTTGGTATCTGTGGAAGATCAGGAGAATACCTAATGGGAAGGTCTGTGCAGCTGCACTGGATGGCTGTGACAGATGAGTGTGACAGTGGCTGTGCATGGTTTCCTTTCTGGTTCATTGCTCTCCTCACATATGGTGCCCACTGGCATCCCAAACCACTTACTGGCACATTAAGAATCCACGTGTGCTCTGGCTACAGAAGGTCCTGTTTTCTCTGCAGCATTCCTGTAGCTGTAGGGGATTTTTCTGGTTCTGAAGGTGGCTTTGAGGTGGCCTTCAAAGGACAATGTTGTGTATGTTGCAAATTCCCACCTATTTGCTTACTGTACAATTTTAACACATCTTTTTTCTGATACATCTGCCTGAAGCCACAGTGAGAAAGGGGATATTGGACAAGTTTGTGTCATTTAGAAAAGAAATTTCTATTTTCCTGTGCTGGTTTTTTTTTTTTTTTCCCAGATAGATATGTGATAGATATCTGCTGACTTAAAACCCAAATAAGCTGTGCAGGTGGTTGATTTACTCAAAGGGTGAAACTGAACCTTGCAGAGACAGTGAAATACAAAAAAAATTAAAATTACAAGTTTCACTGGGCCTGTAATTATTTATAAGAACAACTGGACACCCCAGTAAGAGGTCAACAGTATATGAGTGTGTTAAACATACCTGAAATGGGAAAAAAAGCCCTATCTCTGCAAGGTTCAGCAACCACTGCCTCCCACCTGGGCCTAAAATGGAACTATTACTAGAGGTGTGCCAGTACATTGGGATCTCTTCATGTTTCTGTGTCACAACTCTGAGCCATTCCATTCCCACAAGTCAGACATCCAGTAAGTAAACCCCAAGATGTGCACTGGTTATTTGCAGCCATATGTGTGCTGCAGTCAATCCATCTGCAGCCTGAGCTGCATGCCAGATATTTTTGGGAGATTGGAAGGAAGTGGGGCCTGTTAGATACCCAGAGTTAATCAGTAACATTCTCTTTGCCTTTTATCTTCTCTGCCTTTCATCTGTGGATGTTCTGCTACAAGAGATGCTGATGTACCTTTAGACACAAGTAGTATTACAGAGACTTAAATATAATCCCCAAATAGTTTTAAAACATACTGACATGTCGGGGGGGGGTCACTTATTCAGTGAAGTTAATATTGGTAGACAGAGCATTAAAACAAAATAGCTTCTTTTGATGTGCAGATTGGCAGATCAAGGAAACGTAATCACTGAACTAAATCTCTCTGAAAGCTCTGCAGCATACATATGCTCATTAGAGCACAATATTGCTACTTATCAAGCCTCTGAGTAATATTTATAAAAGGAATAAATACAGTTAATGGGAACACTTCCATGACTTGAGTGTCTGGGCAATGCATTTGATGGATTTTAAAGATGAGTAAGATATGCCTTTAATTTATCTAAACATAACTGAAACTTGACAACCTGAGCAACTACTACAGATCATGGTCAGAAACAGCTTGTTGTATTACTTGTTTGTTCTTAGGGGTTTACAAGATAGAACTCATATTTCTCAAGTGAAAAACAAAAGTAATGGAATCTCAGTGTGAAGCCTCATTCATGCTAAAAGTCAGAGACATAAGAAAGATGCTTTAGTTAGTGTAGTATTTGAGATAACCTAGGGTTCAATAATATGAATTAGCATGGAGTTTGCCAATCAGTAAATCATGCCAAGAAACAAATCTCAAAATTAATAACCCCCTCCCCTTAGACATTCAGGAACTTTAATATGAGATACTGTTAGCAATCATTTTTTTTTTTACATTGCTGCTTCTGGGTTATCTTGTTGGTGACATGAGAAAAAAAAATATTTCTTTCCCAGTAATGTGTCCCTCTAGGGTAGAAAGGGAGTGGACTGATACAGGCAGCACTATTCTGACCCTTCTCTTGCAAAGCATTTGGTAAGCAAAGCCACCATCTACTCAATAGAAAACAAAAGAATGATTTAGGAGCTATAAACAGAATCCCCAAATACTTGGCAAAACTCACATGCAAATACAGAACCTGTGCAGCCTTTTGGCAATAGAGTGAGTTCTCACAGCTGCAAATAATGTATGATAATATAAACCCATTATGGTTGGGTAGCTGCCTGGACTCTCTGGAGGCTTTTCAGGTTGTTGACCTCAAGCTCTCTCCCCTCTCAACTCCCACTCTCCTTAGAGAGATGAAAGAGAGAGCTCAAAAGTTTTTTGCAACTGATGTGTCTAGCTGGAAGATAATTTCTCCAATCTTTACTGCAAGAGAAAAGTAAACAGGATGTGCTTCACACACTGAAAAGAAAAATAAAGGAGTCAAGAAGAATTAGAAGGGAGTTGATGCTTCATCCCCCATTGGGACATACATGTTAGAGAAGCTTGTTGAACCAGCATCTTAAAATGCCTGTTGCCATCTCCCAACAGCTGCTTACATGTTTGTACACTGATCGTACCAGAGTCTCAGGATGAGAGGTTTGTCTTTGCAAATCCCTAGTGGACCTGAAAGGCTGGTACCTGATGTCAATATCCATATAAAGGTGGAGAAAATCTAGTATTAAAATCTTGAAATTTAGTAATGGTTTCATAGCCCTAAACTATTTCATGTCTGCCATCCACACTTGACCTCTTGCTTCCCTATCCTGCAGGTTCTCAGCGATGACTCTTCACCCACCACAGCTCAGGGACCATCAATTTATTGCATGCATGAATAACTCTCTTTCCAAATTGGTTTCTTGCTAAGAGAAGCAATGACAGTAATTCTGCAGTTTTAAAGCATTATAAGGGCCCAAAGCTGCCAACAACCATTTAGATGCGAAGCAGGGTTAAATTTCTTGACACGCAGCTCTCACAGCTTCAGCAAATACTAGGGAGAAATTCAGCAGTAATTGCTGCCCAAGATGACATATCTTTGTTCCCTTATGAAAGTGAAGGAGTGTAAAGATTAAAAGCAATGAGAATTTTTAAGTAAAAATACCTGTAAATACACATTTTTATATACTAAGATATGTACATGCCCAGCTCAAGATAAGCTCTTTGGTGACTGGTGACATCTTTTGCTCCCCATGGCTTTCTGAGGTAGAACAGATTGTGCACTTGTTCCACTTCTAGACCTTTTTAAACATCCTTTGCTCCCTGTTACTGGAGTATGTTCTCTCTCTTGTGTGAAGTGATAAATCAGCTCTAGAAGGATGTAATGTTTGGCACTACTATAGTACCCAAGGACCTACAGCAAAGGACACAGGCTTTGTCCTCCTCAAAGATGATGAAATGATGGTCTCAATTACTCAACTACTTTAACTAATTGAATCTCCCTTTTTAATTCATTAAATTTAAGTAGGTGGATTAATGCCATTACAGGAACAAGAGGAAAAGATACCTACAACAAAGGAATGCTACAGTAATTGGCAATTGCAAAAACAGCATCAGTGCTTGAAGCCTATTCTGTAACACCAGACACCTGATCACACTGATGAATATAAAAAGCCTCAACTCTATGCTTTGACTGAGACTAGCAACAAAAGAGCTCTGAGAGCTCTTGTGAAAGGAGCAGAGAGGGCTAAACAGGGCCCAACTCTTCTCAGTGTCACTGGACGTTAAGGGCACTTTGCAGCTCCAAGGAGATACGTGGTACTTTGCAGAATCAAAGCCTATAAAAATGTAAAAATTATTATAACACAGTGTTGGCCCAGCTGTAACCTTCTAGCCTTTGCACACTCCCACAACTGATGGTCTAAAAGCCTGGAAATGACACATATATCCTTGATTGCTTACAAAAAGGAGCTCAAGGACCTGCTCCAACCTGTCACCCCCGACCTCTTCTGCCTCTAGATCTACTACAGCACTGTGCTGCATTACTGGCAGGTTTGTCACATCAAACTCACTTAGCTACAACGTATTTCATGAAGAACCAAGGGTTGTGGCTTGCATTTGTTGTAATTTTTTTAAATAGCTCCCTGAATTTCATTAAACGTCTCAGCAGAGGCTATTTCTGAGTGTAGTTGTGAAAACAGATGTCTGGAGAGTGGCATATTGCAAACCTTGAGTGAAATGACAAATCAATCTTTTTACAGAGACTCCTGGGAATATAGAAAACATGACTCTGTGCCAGCAAGGCAATGGCAGCTACCCAATTGGGACAGAAAAAGGATACAACAAATCACTTGTGTTATACCCAGAGTCACCCCTGTCCTTGCCCTACCCTGGCTGAGCTGGTGTCATTCTCCTGCAAGGGCAGCAGAATATCAGAGATTCTGCCTGGAGTTCACTGCCTGCAAGAGGTTCAGATCAGCTTCAGAAAGGGACACCTTGTCCTGCACATGAGAAATCTGGCTCTAAGCATGGTGGGAGTCGTTGCATTAACAGAACATGTGAAGAGGAAGACAAACTGTTTTCCAACCCCCCTGTAGATTCTGAAACACAGTGATAATGTACCATTACCTAGGAGATGATATTCAATGCCATACAAGTACTATTCAGATAGTTCTCCAAAGAGAAAGGAGAGAAGGTGGGAGGCAAAGAGAAAAAAAAAATGGACCAAAAGAGGTAGAATAAGATCAAAGGCTTAAGGAAATGCTTTACTAACATAACTAACAATGCAGTAATGTAATTGCTTTTTGGCTTATGGAATCCCATCCCTCCTAAATGTTTACAGAATGCCATGGGGTTGGAATAATTTGCCTCCAGAGGTTACCCATACAGACAACAGCCATTTGTGGTATATTCCTAATTATCATAACATCATTTAAACCAGATTGAGCTTTTTCCAATTCAAACACAGACTTCAGCCCTGCCAAGAGGTTCTGTACACGCTTAATATATGTAAACTGTCCCAAGTGGAACAATGAGCAATTATAGTGACATTTAAACCAGAGCAGAGGTTTTTTTGAAACCATATTCTAAAATATGCCAAGTCCTACAGTCATTACTCATATACAGATTCCTCCAAACTCAAAATGTCATGTTAGGGCTCACTGAAAACTCTACACTTACACCAGGGATGTGTGTGGTCTGGGCAGCATGCTCATGAATATCCCACAAAATTGGCCCCAAAAGGATCTTGACAACACAGCTGTTTAAGCAGCAAATGTAAATTCCACTCATGTTGAGGAGAGAATGAAAGAAAATACAAATGGTATCTAGGAAACAAAGACACTTCAACAGGAGGAGGCACAATAAGTAAAATCACCGTGTCCTTCACCCACTTCCCAAACTTAGGCATATTTTCTTGACTTGTTTATTGACAATGCACATAGTATAGAATAGTAATATAACTCAAGTGGCACTAAGAGGAGAAAATTGCAATGCAGAGTAGCTTAAAAATTCTCTACAAACAGAAAGAATATTCAATAAAAAGAAACACTTCTTCCATTTCTTTTTTACAAGTGGTGCTTTGTTTTGTTTTGCTTTCCTTCTTGAAAACAGCAATAATCAGCTGTGGAAAATGCTGGTGAGGGAAAGAAGAGGAATCTGGGATTTCAGGGACAGGGCCATGTCCCCTGAAACTTGGGTTCTATCCTGAAGCAACTTCAGATCTATAGCTATGGTAACTGAACTTCAATCCTGCACAGGTCATATTACCATTCCTGCCTACTGCAAAAATATTTGATGAAAAAATGAGACTGTGAAGGAGACATATATTACAGTGACAGACACTGTAAAATCATCCTATTTTATTAAGCTGAAAGAGTTAATAGCCAAAATTTGAGTTATTGCAGGTCTCTCTCTTAGATAACAGTCAGATACATCTTTGGTGAAAGACTCTTTAAAAAAAATCTTATTTACTTGAAAAAAACAATATTAATCAAGCAGCAGATGATGGCTTCCTTGCCTAAAATTGCTGAACTCCTTTCTCAGCCAGCACTGCTCTAAAAGCTCTCTGCAGCTTCTGCAGGCCACAGCATCAGTGTTTCTAGGTTGTTTTATTCTATAATATACTTTCAAAACAATAATAAAAAGAAATGAAGAGATATGAAAACAATTATATTTTTCTAAGTGCATTTATTCTATGAGTGTTTTGACTTTTTTTTCCTATTGATTCATATTGGGGTCTTTTACTGCAAATTTCCACAGTACCTCTGTTCTATGTCCTGCAAAATCCAACTTACACTTCAAGTTATGATTGCACAGAAGAATCACAAAAAAGTCTGCACCAGACAGGCACTGATTTGTGTTTGATAGGACAAATTAATTCTATTCTACAGGAATAAGGAAATCATTACATAAGTCTTGAGCAGGCTGCTGCCTTACAAATGATCACACATTTTCCTCTCCACCAGCATCTTAATTCCCTGAAGATAACTTCGTTTTATCACTAACACACTGGGAGTCCACAATGGAAATCTGCCTCTGAGATGTGTGCTTTATTTTCAGCTGTTGTTATTGTTATTTTTTTTTCATGCTAGTTAATTGTGAGGTGAATCAGGATCTGGATGAAGTGGAGTGTCTGAAAACACCAGCACTGATGTGCTGTCAGCACTGGGCCCATGGGCTGTTCTAAAATCCTTCATGAATTCAACTCCATTTATCCTCTAGTGAGGATATTCTGCTTTGCAATGCCTAGTGAAGCAAATGAATTCCCTTGTAGAAATGAATGGTTTGTTCTGGACCAAACACAATAGTCTGGAATATATTTAAACCAGAAAATTGATTTGTATGAGTTGCTTGAGAAGTTATATTGTTCTCCAGTCATGCCTGGACAACACTGTATGGGTGGATAAATATGTAAACTGAAACTATACAAGGTCATCACCAAACACACATATTTTTTTAAATGTATATTCATTTGCCTGAGCACCTCATAGAACAAGGAAAAATACGTTTAACTTTTCACTCCCAGAAACAACATCACAAAACTGAAGCACAGCACAAGTCCTTGGGGATTCTGCTGCATCCTATCAATCCCTTGGGACTCTCCTTGATTCCAGACAGTTTCCCAACTCCTGCAACACCTGCTCTCCTCCCTCTGGGCTCTGCTCAATGGGCCAACCTTGTTTAATTTTCCATCTCTGGAGAGAGAGAGACACACACTGATCCCTCTTTGCACTGCGACTCTTCTCCAAATCAAATCTCCTCATTTCATTAGATGCTAAGATAACTTCAAATACTGTAAGAGGATAAACAGGAGGCAGCAGAATGCCAGCCCTGAAGAAGGAATTAGCCAAAAATCACAGATTTCAGGAAGCTGAAGAGCAGAAAGTCCATAACATTTTCTGTTCTAAGCTTCTGTGCTTTGCAGATCTTTTTTACTAAGTGGCTGTGCTCTGTGATAAGTATCTGAGCTGCTCATCTTTATGAATTTTGCAGCTGAAACGAAAGCCACAAATCACAGTTACCTGACAGAGCACTGTTGGGGAAAAAAAAATGGTTCAATTCATTCTGTGTGACTTTTGAAAGAAGCATTTATCGTCTACACATTATCTTCTGAAATAATGAATTTGAAATGGTTATGATAAGTGAAGTTGACGTTTTCAAATGTTTGTTCTCCTAGGTGTACCAAAATTTGTTAAGAACCTTCTTCCTTAAAGCAATCAAAAAATCCCACAGTTGATTTCTTACCTCAGGAATACTTTCAAATTCATTAATTTTAATAGTCATTCAGGACTTTCAGACACTGTAACTACTCAGTAAGAGAAGAAAAACTATTCCATGTTAGTCTGACACAGTTAAACAAAACCAACCAAACATGACTTTATCTAACCTTTTCTTTTATGCTTTCATGATGCAGGGCACTTCCAGAGCAAATTCAAATTTTACTTCTCATTCTCTTTTCATTTTTGCTGTTCCAGTGCCCCATTGCATGCCAAAAGTTGTGTGCCAAAGTTAAACTCCCCAGAGAATCTCAGAGATGTCTTTCTCCCCCTGGCTACTCTATTTATTTATTTCTGTAGTGCAGTTGACATTTCCTCTAGCAAGGGAAAACAAAACAAAAAAGACAAAATGTTTTCCCAGTTTCTGTTTTTCTTGCTGTATATTTCAGAAAAACATTTTGGTTAAACACACCAGGAACAAACTGTGAGAACTTAAACTGCAGCCACTGCCTACTCTACAATGAAACAGGTAACATATAGAAATTCTCTTTCTTTTTATATATTATATGTTACATGAACTTGGTGTTTTTCCAACCCCAAAATAAAAACAATTCAAAAAATAATTGAATCTACTGTAAAGTAGAGAACAAGGCAACTGTTAGGACTATCTGGTGGTGTTACCTCCATGAATCTTACTGAAAATAACTTCTCCACCTTTAACTAATTCAGTAAACCAAGAGTTTTACAATGAGTCATATAGACCATAATATTCTTTTTCAAAAGTGACAAATGAATGTATTAATCCTGTGAGCAGCTATAACTAACTTAATTCTTGCAGTACAAGTTAACACATACAACATAACCAGAGATTTTGTTTCTCCCATAATGACACTGTGCTTCCACATTTCAGTTTTCATTGGGGTTTTTTGTTTATTATTTAACTGTTTCTTTTACCTATCTACATTATTACTATTGTTCTAACATAAGAAGTTTGGTATGTGATGGCAAAATGCTTCAAATAAGAAAATGGAGCACTTAATTTTAAAAATGAGGAAACAAAACTTTCTGACTTTGTTAATTTTCTCCTCTGCTTAAGATGACCAACCCTAAGAACTTCAAAAGATGACAATCAATTTGTTTCTGCCACTTCTTCATTGAGAAATCTATTCCCTCCTTGACAAATCTCACTGCCATATGAGGCTCGTGTGAAATTGGCTTCTTTGGCAAATCTCAAAAATCTTCAGAGTGTTACTAGGCTTGTATCTATTACAATTGCTGACATGGGATTGCTTTTTTCCCCCTCCTTTGGGGTTTTCCTGCATTGCAGTCAAGACTTAAATCATCATGTAAGTCTTTTGTCAGCTTGTCACTTTGGTATACAAAGGGCAGTTCTGCTTGACAAGTGTGTTATAAGTGTTCAGAATTTAATGAACAAGACAACAAAATCAGAACCAACAGAATACTAATAATTTCAAAGAAGTTAATGGTGATAATGACTATTTGCAACTAAAACTTGAAAGATCACAGTCTCATAAACATTCCCAAAAGAAAAGGTGTTTGCTGTGAAGACAAACATACTTATCTGCATTATATAACATTAATGAGGTTCCCTGCTGTTTCTGAATTAACTATAAGTACTCTCACTGCAATATTTGTTTACCAAAAAAATCTGATGTTATAGTATTTTGATTCTCTTTTAGGGGGATTTTAATACTTCTCTTGTTAATAATTTAGTTTTATTATTAAAAGTCCCAGACATCTGCATCAGGATCTTATCCAAAACCTGCTGCCAATTTTGTGTTTTGTCATTTGACAATCAGTGTTAACATTTGATGTTGATAGCTATGTAATGTTTGTAACACTGATTGTGGGAGTATAAAGCCACAGAGAGATTAGATGACTGAAGGAAGGACAAGAAGGTTTTATGCATGGAGATACAGTTAGAATGTGCATGACAAAAGCAGAAATAAGGACTTACCATGACAGGGTAACAGAGCTTACACTGAGGGAGCAGTTGTGGAGCACAACACATTAAAACCCTTCTCATTCAGTTATGTGGAAGATATAATTAATCCCATTTTGGAGATGAAGAAACTGCACTACAAATAAGAGCCTTGGTAAGTACCAGACAGAGCTTTCAACATGAGACAAATAATTCTCAAGGTCAGTGTTTTCAAAAGTCTGGCACCATTAGGCTCCTTAGAACTCAGGTTGGATTGCTGCAATTTTCCTGGTGTCTGGAGATTTCAGAGGTGCTGCCTTTGTTGTGAGGGTGAAGATTTTGGGTGGGAGAGGAGCAGAGAAGATGAGGAGGTAAAAGGATGGGCAATCTCAGCACTGCCATCACTTGGCACGTGTGCATTCCATGTGCCCCAGCTGTGCAGCTCACTTCTCTGCCACCCTGTGCACATCAGGACTGAATGGGGTTAGACACAAGTGTCTGAATGCTCCAGGTGTTTGTAGCCCAAACAGCAGAGCTGGGTAGACAGTCTTCTCTTAATCTACATTTCCAGGAAAAGTAACCCTAACCCTAACCCTAACCCTAACCCCATTCAGTTAATTTATCCCCAAGCTGGGGATAAACTACACAAATCACCTAGAAGGCATTAAACTCTGACAGAAATTTCTGTGTTCCATATATCCAGGACTCCTTTGATTTTAAAGAAAAACACAAGTACCTATGAAAAGACCATCTTGGATAACATCCAAGGCCTTTTCCTAAATCTGAGTTCCTGTTTACATACAGCTCTGTTTAAAATGGGCTTGTAGATATCTCACAGATTAAAATGATTGGGTTGGAACATGTTGTAGAAAAGAAAAAAAACATAAAATAAATCACAGACTGTTTTCTATCACAGACTGACTGTCTGTTCATCAACAGCCACCTCCAACTGAAGGGTCAAGGAGCAGAATTAGAGATTTCATTTATAAATGTATGTATGAGTGAATATTCATGAACTGTAAACCATTCAAACTGGCTGGACAAGTGATTTCATGAAAAAATTCATCTACTGATCTGAGGATGTTGATTTAGGAATCTCATCCATATTCAGTACCTAGATGTTTCTTAATCAACTAATCAAAGCACTTGACTAATTGAATGTTGATTGCTCTCTGCAGTAGGGTGAAAGTCAGCTCTCCCTGACCTGGTTGCTGTTACTCCAGGAGCTGATTATAGCTAGTTTTCATTTGTTCAAAGAATTGATTATAGCTACTCTGTAGACAACTTATTCTTAACCACTGCATTATCTCCAATATCCATCCTACTTATACTACTCTACTCATTCTACTCATACTACCTATGCTTGAAAGGAAGTTGAGTGTTGCTATCAGATTTCTTTCTGGTTGTCTTATCAATGTCTGATAAACTTCACACAAGTTTCCATACATTTAAAAGTCACCAGACAGATTTCTACTTGGACTCCAGCTAGAATGTTTTGCTGAAAGCCTCGATGGATCACCAGGTGAAATCAAAGCTTTGGGACCTGATAATGCAATCCATTTTCAGGAAAAACTACTGCTTATGTCAGGCTAAACTTTCTGTTCAAGGAGTATGTGAAACCAAGAGAAAAACCAGTCCCTGTTCTGTGCCATAGTCTTGCAAGAAGAGGAGTTTCCTTAACTCTAAGACTTTTTCTTGCTTGCTTTTCCAAATCTAGCTTTGAATTTTATGGCTTTCACGCTATAGCAGCAATACTTCTTTTTTTTAAACAGAGTTTGAAAAGCAAATGACAAAAACGTTGGGCTTTTTTTTTTCATTTTAATGCATATGACATCTCAAAGCATTTGAATTAACATTAATGTTTTTGATAAAGCTTTTATGCCCACAGCTGAGATTCACTGGAAAATGCTAAGTGCAACACATGAGAAAAAGAACACATTTCACATGGTTCTGGGGAGTCATTATTGTTACATTCTTCCCAAATTATTTAATCAAAGTGACAGGTTGGGGGAAGAACGCTGGAGATCAATATCCAAAGAAGCCTAAAGACATGGACTAATGATAGGCTTAAAAATTCAAATAAAGTTATTTAAATATTCTGCAGATGATGCTGAAAGTGAAGGGTAAAATGAGAAGCTGCTACCTGTTGCTTTGCAATTCTGTTCTCCTCAACTGCTGTCAGATTCTAGAAAGGAACTAAAGGCTCCTGTCACTTGGCAGCAAATGAGATTCCTCATGGAACTTCCTTTTATTACTTGGGCTGAAATGAAGAACCATAAAGACAAATAACTGGTCTCACAGCCCTGGAAACTGAGGTTATTTGTGGATCCAGACAACTACACTTACAAATTTAAAGTAAAGAAACTGAATGAGTCTTGATATTCTATCACTTAAGCTCCCTAACTTAAAGGGCAATAAGATATCTATATCCATTTAAACAAAAGTCCAGAGACTTCCAGAAGTTATGAACAAAGAAGAAAATTTTTCTAACAAGAATATTTATCACTGCAAACAGCATGTTTATATTCTTTGGTGTATGACTTCCATTTTCCAAGGGGGCACATGTGAAGAAAGGAACATTAATCATTGTAACAAGGTTTATACTTGTTCAAGTCAAGCACCGAAATCTTTTGTCATGTATATAAAATCTTGGCTAAAAGACTTTTTCCCTATTGGGAATGTAGACAATGATTTGAACCATAAATACAACTTTTCAAAGTTTCAGAATTAAAACAAATGAAAAAAACCCCATGTTTTATAAAAGCAATGCATTTGCCTATTACATCTTTCAATGCAGAACCTGCATATCACACAATCATCTTGGTACAGCAATAAATATACTAAACGCAGAAATTTTGATTTCACAAGAAAACAGCCTGAAGAAAAGAGGAAAATTATTAGTTCCTTCAATAAGATGCTCACAATCTGCAGAGAACTTGCTCAGAAGAGCAAGACCTTTACACTGTGAGGATCTGGTCCCATATTCCTCCTATCTGTGGCTAAACCTGCAGAACTGGCAGCAGAATTTCCTGCTACCCTGGGATTGCAGTTTTACTGTTATATAAAATTTCAAGGATAGCTTTTTTATTTTTCCTTTACTTTTACTGTAAAAGCCAGAACTCCTTCTCGTTCTCAGTCATTCCAGTGTAAATTGAAAGCAAAGCCTTGAATTGTAGCATTACTGTGGATTTACAGTTTTATAACTGAGAGCAGAAAAGTGCCCCTAAATATTCAAGGTTATTGTGGAATGGGTTTATAGGAGAAAAAGATATTACTTTAAGGATAAAATAGGGAAATTAATCAAAAGGGATTAAAGCCAGAAAAATCTGACACTTCCAATCACTTAAACAGCACAAGAATGAAATCAACTTGTCTTACCATAGCTATATTACACTAATCCTTATTTCTTTTTTTCCCCAGGAGGAAGAGGTGTAAAGTAATTGCAGAACCAGCTAGATCCCAGGAGTATATTGCTGTATCAGAAAAATAATCCACTGAGAATTTTACCAAAGCTTTTTAGAACAAATCTTACTGCTAGACAAAAAAATTGTTCCTCTGCAACACACTGATTCCTGCTTTGTGTATGAGATATGAACTGAGGATAGTTCCTCAGGGTTTGGGCAAAGATGGTTAACAGTAACATCCACAGCTTTGTGTGATGATGGGAAGGAGCAGTCAGCAACATGAAGAACATTGTGGGACCTCACAGCCCACCAAGACCAGAGGAGGAGCACAGCCCCAGTTGAATCCAATAGCTTATGTAGCTCCCATCACTGGATGTAGTGGGAGACAGAAGTGAAAAGTCATAAAGATTCCCAAATTAATGTAGTGGGAGACAGAAGTGAAAAGTCCTAAAGACTCCCAAATTCTTCTCTGTTGTGTTCCCAGCAAACCTATAGTGCCACAACAGAAACAAAGGCCAAACCCTGAGCTGAAAGCAAACTTCCCAAAGTTTCCAAACATTTTTATCATGCCACCAAAAGCCAAGAAGACAGGTTGTCAGGGACTAGTCACGTATCTCCTACTGATTTATGTAACATTCACACCAACCAACACTTGAACCATTGACTGCAGTATTTATGGCTTTTAGGTCTGGAAGGAAAAAAAAAAACCCCACAACAAAAGCTGAAAGAACTTCGTTTTTAAAAAGAGAGCAAGAACACAAATGTTCAGCATTTCAAAATCTCTTTGTATGTATTGTCAATGGACTTCATCTCTGACAGACGTAGCCCCCAAAGTGTTCTGTGGCTCTATTAACAAAAAAGTCATTATTATCAGAGTATATTAAAAAAAGAAAACATGCTTCAGCAATATGAAGTATTTCTTCTAAATCTAGATTTGCTCTATGCTCCTTTTTTTTTTAAGCTGATGCCACCAAAAACCTCACAGGTTTGGGGGTAAAAAAATCTAAGCAGTATAAGCTAAGGTTACTTTGAAATGTAAGAAAATGTGTTCTATTTTGGATTTCCTCAAAGTGATAGAGGCATTCTCAATTTACTTAACAGAAGTAGAAATGAAGAATGTTACTACAGGCAGGGGATATTTTCATAACAATTTGTTCAGGCAAGTATCAAGAGACTCTTTATTCCTACCTGGTGAAGAAGATTACAAAATGCTACATTTGACTGAATCTGCCTAAACTTACATTACTTTACGTAAAATGCCTTGAAAGGACTTAATGCTGAAGTCAGTTAAAGAAGATGCAAAAATAAATATTTTGAGCGATCAGCATAATCATGGAAGTGAGGAAATATAAATAGACCTTGAACCTGCATTAATCCATGTATTTGTCAGTCTCTGCTACTAGAGAACAGCAAAACTGTAATACCATCAATTTTCAAGTCTTTGAGTTTCAGACCAACGAAGAAGCTCAGCTGGGGACGAAAGCAAATTTAACTTTTAGCAGCAGGTTTACTATCCATGCTTTCCTTTGCTATACCCTCTTAAAGTAGCCCATATATTCCTTAGCAGGTTTGTGGGCTACTTAGCTAAAAGCCACTATTACAGAAATACATCTTGCAAGCAGATCAGGACAGAAAAAAAACCATTCTAAAAGGACTGAAAATACAAACCCACTATTTGCAGAATGCAAACCTAAATGTTCTCCCCTTGATTTAGTGCTTACATATGATTTCAGCTTTCTTGCTACTGAAATGTTTGACTTTCAGCTGTTTCTCCCTGTAATTTGCCTGCAAACTTTCCATAGGAAAATTGATTTGATACATATTTTCCATTTCAGAACTTGTATCTGTAGTATCATCAGACTAAAGCAACACAGTTCCTGTGTTTCATTTTTCCCCTATGGTGATGTATTTATGGAAAAACTAGTTTGTACAGATACATAGTAGAGCAAGGAGAAAGGTTTCCTCTTCCTTTTTTCCTAGAGTGGGACAAAATACAAACTGGTTAACCATGAATATTTTACACATTAATTTTTACTAGTAGACCCTCTAATGTCAATAACAAATAAGTCCAAGGAACTGTCCAAGCTGCTAAAATTCTCTGAAGCTTGGTATTTTGATGGTGCTCATTTACAGAAAGATGTGCAATTTTGTCTTCTTTCTATTCTATGGCCAACAAACCCTTTTCCTGCAGTTTGCATTTCCATATTCCTATGTATTACCTGCTGCATAGGGATATCAGCACATTATATATGTTACTGGGAAGTTATCACCAAACACCTTCTGTCATTTTATCTAAAAAAGCAATATTAAGTACGAATATCATAACCAGCTTATTTATTCATCATTTTATTATACTGTTACTGCCCTAACTGGGTAAAAATATACTGATTATGATAAAGTTCCCCAAATGATTATATTTATCACTCTTATTTCAGACTGAAGTCTTATTCCATTAGGTTTTTGGGGGCCTACTTTGAAGCCTTCCCATAACAAGAAGCCTTGTGTATAACCTACAGGCAACTTCATGCAATAATCTAGGAAAAGCTTCCCTCTGATGATAAGAGAATGTGTTACAGTTGGCACTTTGGTGGTGGTGTTTGGAGAGTCTGGTCTCTTTGTCATGAATTCCTTTTGTGCCCTGCTAATTAAATCTCATTTGAGTGCCTGCTTCAGTAGATAGTTTTGGTTTCTGCTTGTAGTTACTGAAGGCACTAGTGGTTTTATGAAAAACATGCCCACTGCTTGACAGGTTATACACAAAAGAATCTTGACTATAAGTGCTGTCACTGGATAGCAACTGAGGCCATTTATGGAACTCTTCTGTAGTCTGTAATTGCATGCCAAGAGAAATCTTTGTTCCTTAGAGCTTCCTCTAATCAATTCTTAACAATTAAATTCTCATTTGGCCTCCTCATGTGCCTGGCCACTATATGCTTAAACTCACTGTAAGAAATTTTGGAGTCCACTGCCTGTCCACATCTCTACAACATCATGTCATCAGTTCTACACAGATTCTTGCACTTAGTATTTTTATTTTTTTTTCTTGCAGCATGGACGTTTGTCCACCTGCTAGACCAATCTCAAATGCCATTCTCCAGCATCAGCATCTCTTGGCTGATGTCCAGTGTGAAAAAAACTAAATTGCTAACATATATTGTCCCTTCAATTTTACCATCTGCAAATTTTCTTTCTTTTACTGCCATAACAGCGAAGAGTCCCTATGCAGGTTAATTTTCATTATGCTATTTTCTACACTACCCACAGGTATTCTATTGTATTTTCTCTACTAATTGTATGTTTCTATTTTTACATTAGTTTATTTCAGTTCCTCTGTATTCATTAGTTCCCTAACTTAATGAATTATCTCTGTCTGCTCTTTTCATTCTGAGTTGAGTATGAACCTGCTCACCAGAATTTTTAAATGTCTAGAGATCTTGATAGACTTCGGATCGATTCCCTGAATGCTCATTTGATCTCCTTCTTTGTTCGTGTTACTAATCTATCAGGAATTAACTCATCTTTTAAGATTCAATAATTGCACGAGTCAATCACTTGGTGCAGCTTAGCTAAATAGTACTTTAGTGTTTATTCAGGTCCTTGATTGCACAGGCTGTGGATCTTGTGACGTTTCTGTGGTTTGCAAATATTCCTGGAGTGCTCCCTTTGTTTGCTGCTGGCTAATTGCTCGTGGTCTGTACAACAGCACTTCTGCTTATGTTTTGTTTGCCTTTTCATACAGCACCCACTGTGATCTGAGGGATATTCAACAGTAAATACATCCTGGTTTGTGTCCATCTGCTCAAAGGTTGGAGTTTGGTATTTTTCCATTAATACTGTTTGATCTTTCTGGTTTATTTACTTTTATGTACCTGTAGGAGCTGCCTCACTATTAACATTATGTTCTCTCCTCAGCATGAGAAGAAGGATCAAAACCATGCAATGATGAGGTTTTGTCTTTTTTCCTCAGAGAGAGTTTTTCCTCTCAACTTTGGAAAGCATGTTATCATACTCCCTATTGATTACTGCCTCACATAATGTTCCCCTTGGAAAGAAGTAAATGCTGCTACAGAAAACCCTTTTCCAACCTCCAGTGAGTTCCCTGTGGCCCACACAACCCAGATATTATGTTTTTAACCTTGTTTTTAACCACCATCTGTGGGTTCTTCATCTGTTAATTAACTATTTACTCCTTGCAGCTCTGCTGTAATGCTTTGAATGAATGTTTCTCCAAAGGTGGGATTTGTACATACTGAGAGAACATACACCATAGCCAAAAAAGTCCCTACACTTCATCTGTCACTGTCACAAAAGCAGCCAATTACAAATCATCTGGCAAAGTACCTTTAACATATTTTCATTTTGCTTGTCATTAATTTGCTAGATCAAAAACATTCAGTTATAGAATTGAGTTCGTTCACTTCCCAAGTAAAATCAGGAAAGAGAAGTAGCTCACAAAATCATTCAAAAATGGGTGGAAGCTGATGATGTGTAGTTATACCTTCATCTCTGAAAGTGTAGCAGCCTAACTTGAGTCAAAGTACCTTTAACATATTTTCATTTTGCTTGTCATTAATTTGCTAGATCAAAAACATTCAGTTATAGAATTGAGTTCGTTCACTTCCCAAGTAAAATCAGGAAAGAGAAGTAGCTCACAAAATCATTCAAAAATGGGTGGAAGCTGATGATGTGTAGTTATACCTTCATCTCTGAAAGTGTAGCAGCCTAACTTGAGTCTGACTGTCGGAAGCTGATGATGTGTAGTTATACCTTTATCTCTGAAAGTGTAGCAGCCTAACATGAGCCTGACTGTCAGGTTTCACTGGATCTGCTGATTGCTCATCTCTCAGCACATCACAAAGGAAAATCTTGACTCCAGGGCATAAAGGCTGCTGGGCAGGTTGATTGCATTAACTGGAGATCAATGCTAGAAATATGGAAATTACTACAAAGGCAGGTGGAACCTTCCAAAGAGAATCAGAGCAACCCATTCCCAGTGCAAAGTTCAGAAATATTCTAGATGGGCTAAAATATTTGCATTGGATTTGGAGCAATTTGTACCAGGCACTCCCAGGTGGTATTAAGTGCACATACATAAGCTAAGAGGATCACTGTGCACACAGCATTTCAGACTTTATCAGAACAGATGTTCAGTGTTGTACCAGCAGTAGAACTATGCAATTAAAAGAGGAATTTTCAGCTAGCCCTGAAGTTAAAATTTTGGTTGATTTTCATTAACAGTGAAGATTTTCTTCCCCTTTGCTCCTACTCCCTGCACTCCTGGCTGTCTCCCAGCACATGGGGCTACCTGGGATTGTCAGGGTCACACACAACCCCTGCCAGGGTCTTGTCTACTGCAGAGGATTTCACCTTGCTCAGGTTTGACCTGCAAGGCCCCAGCTTGGTGAGCTGGTTGTCACAGTTTGGCTGCAAATGCTTCATGTTAATTGTCCACAATCTTTTGTCTTTCCCCATTTGAATTCAATGCAATTTTCTTCAAATGGATTCCTTAATTGAAAATTGAATTTTGCAATGACTTAGACCTGACAAAATAAAGGAGTCAGACCTGACTAACCATCATGATTATTTTAATAAATCTGGACTATGGGAATACTCTTAAAAGTATGTTCATTTCCAAAACTCATCTTGAGGACCCTGAAAGTCAGGAGACAGAGTTTTAAAGCATATCTGTGCAATATATAGAAGAATCACCATAATAATCTAAACTTGTATTTAAACCAGAGTTGCTTTACAGAACAATTCTAGGAAGACCTCACTAGATCTTCTACATATGATGCTTCCTAGAGATGACATCACTCAATCTTCCTGTAGGAGCATAAGCACCATTTCTTTCAAAACTATCAAGTGGCAGGTCTTATTCAAAAACTGGACACATTATCCCAAGTCTCTCCTTTAACAGAGATTTAGATAGAACTCTTTCAGCTTGGGTAATGAATTGTCTGGAATGTAATTCCCACAACCTGCTCTCAGTTCCTGAGTAGTCACTAGACAAAGAGTTGAGGCTGCTGCAAAGTTTACTGCCTTACACTACCAAATCCTTACAAAATTAAGGTAAACAACAAACATGCCTGAAGGAAAAACTTTCACCATCTGAATAATTTGTCCAACAAGCTGCTTACACAAAATATGGTGTTTGTTTTTTTTTTTTTTAAATAGGAACCAGGCTAGGAATGCTCAAACTAGAGAATCATTCATTCCAGATGACAATGGTGGGTATTAATATTTTTTGCAGTACAAATCTGCAAATATGTTTCATGAATATTAACAAGAAGCTGTAAGAGCAGATTTAGTGATGGATGATGTTGGAATGGAAGATGTCTCCAAAATCTCACGGATAGTCACGAGAGGGACTAGGGCTGATAGCGTGATGGATGATGTTGGAATGGAAGATGCCTCCAAAATCTCACTGATAGTCATGGGAGGGACTAGGGCTGATAGTACTGGTCCAGATGGCTACACAGGTGTGCAATTAGTTCAAAAGCTCAATTTTAAAGTATGTTTCCTTTCCAATGCCAGGCTCTCAATGGAAAAGACAGCATTACTTGGATAGAGCATCTATATGATGCTAATCACTTGATCCCTCACCAAATGCTGCCTTTACCCAAAGAATAACAATAACAAAAGTTTGTGTATTATGAAAACTGGGCATGAACCAGTAAGGAGCCTTTTCCTAAAACCATGCAGAGTTATTTGCACTTAAGTAGAGTCAGAGTAAAGTGGATCTAAACCCCTGTTGCCAACAAAGCTGAATTTCCAATGTCTGTTTTGCAGAGAGAACAGCCATTTCCCAGGTAGTGGAAATAAGGTCCATCGTTTGTTCATTTATCCCCACCATAATGATGAAAGGAGCTATTCACTAAATCTCCATCATCCTAAGTCAAGCTTGATTTAGGAGTACAAAGCAGCTCC
>NW_008685270.1:1346-14352 GCF_000695815.1 Acanthisitta chloris | reverse complement strand
ATTTCAGTGAGAGCGATTATGATTCAAGATTACAGATCAGAGCATCTGTCAAAATCAAGCACTTGAGTAACAATTTCCCCCCATGAAGAGGTTTATGCTCTCAGGGCTCTACTGATGAGGCATAAAGACTGAAAGCTTTTTAGCTTAGCTAATATGATTGCATATATGTATGCTGAATCCTTTTACTACATACCAAAGACATCTACTAATTTGTATAAGTCTTGAAAGAATAGTTTGAGGCTTTGCCAGTAATAGCTTTTAAAGAAATGTTTACAAGGAAAACAGAAGAAATTACAGATTTTTAGAACTAAAAGAATCATAGAATTTAAGGGTTGGAATGGACCTTACAGACCATCTAGTCCCAACCCATGGCAGCATGGGCAGGGACACCTCCTCACTAGATCAGGTTGCTCAAGGCTCATCCAGCCTGGCCTTGAACACTGCCAGGGTTGGGGCAGCCACCACATCTATGGGCAACCTGTGCCAGTGTCTCACCACCCTTACAGTAAAAAACTTATTTTTCCTCACATCTAACCTAAACTTCCCCTCCTACAGTTTGAACCCATTACCCCTTGTCCTGTCACTGCAGTTCCTAACACAGAGTCCCTCTTTGGCTCCTTGTAGCCCCTTCAGATATGGAAAAGTTGCTCTGAGGTCTCCACAAAACCTTCTCTTCCCCAGGCTGAACAGCCCCAACTCCCTCAGCCTGTTCTCATAGGGGAGATGCTCCAGTGCTCTTAGCAACTTGGTGGCCTCGTCTGGACTTGCTCCAACAGTTCCATGTAAAAATAATAAGTATATGAGCCTAAAATATCTGAAGGTTGGATACCTCTGCACTACCTGAGAACTGCTGCTGTGCTGAAGTACAAACTTCCATGAAAAACTTTCAGGAATCAGAGGAGAAAAGTTTTGTTGCTTTTTATATAACCCAAAATTAATATCATGCAGCCTTGATTTGATTGAACTTCTGGGAAATACATTCTAAACACTCCTGAAGACAACAAGTAGGGTCATATATGTACCTAAATTTGATAATTAGGAAGGTAAAGGAAAATCTGAACAGCATTTATAACAGCTGATCTTTCACCTGTCCAAAGAACTGTCTGTAGGATTCTCTAAGCACTGCTGGGAAACATTTTACACCTACAGAAAGAGAACACACTTGGTTCTGGTTCCAGTGAGTGCAGCTAGAACTATGATCCTGAGGAGCTCAAGGTCTTCAGTAGTGTGACAGCTATGACAAATCCAGTGTTTGGTCATTCTCAAATCCATTTCTGATTTAATGGAATTAAAATGCCTGAGTATGCTGAGAGATAAGAAAACACAGCCCCTACCTCAGGTAATGGCAATTTATGGAGTGGCCCTGGACCATGCTGGGAAGGCTGTTTACACTGTAGATTACTGGCTGATAGCAATGGTCAAATCAGTTAAACAAAATAATTTCTCCCCTACTCATCCAAGTGCCCCCAAGCCATTTTAAATTAACTAACTGCAAATGAAGAAAATGGAATAAATCAATTTTCAGGTTTGCAAAATATTGCAGCTTTTCCTATAATGACATTTTGTACCTCTGCCCATTCATGATTTTACAGCTCATTAACAACTATTTTAATGTTGCTCAAGCTTCCAAAACTTTTCCTCACTGCCAAAAAACAGCTAGAATAGTTTTGTTCCATGAAACATGGAACAAACATGGCTGGGAGCAGCCAAAATGAAGATGCCAGAACAATCATGTAATTTTTTTTTCCCTCAAAGTTATTATCATTGCTTCACAATTTTACTGCCTCTCTGCTGCAACATTTGGTCTGCACTTTTTAATCTTTCATGCACCTGAACAAACAGTTCCAGCAACACACAGAAGATTAATAAAATGTTGAATTCTTTTATTCTATTGCTATTCTGATCACTTGCATATGCAGTTAGCTCAGGTCATTCCTTATCTGCTTACCAACAACTCTAAGTTATCCATTATGCTTCTTTTCCTTCTCAGCATTGATAGTATTTATGTTTCCTCTATTTTTCATTAACTTAATCAAATCTGAGGAGACCCAAATCATCAGCAGTTTGATTAACTTTGTCAGATAAGCAGTGGATTGATGGTTTGGAGATGATCTTCCATCATGCAAAATGTATTATCTGCATTACAGCCTCACAGCAAAAAGCTCCTGCCAAGTCTCAAATACAAATAAAACTTTTAAAAATCAAGGGCCCCATTGAAGCACTTGTTTCACTGCCTGCTCTCCAGGCCAATAGCCATTATTTATGAATACTAAAAAATTCTTTTCACTATATCGTACAGTTTTAATGAAGAGAGTTCTTAATGCCTATGGAATAAGCAACAAAGAAAGCAAAACACTTTCATTTCAGTGCAAAGATTTCGACATTGGGAGAATTATAAAATAATGATGTGCCTGTCTTGCAGCAAATTTCAGTAGAACATCAGCAACTCTTTTCTATGTGACACCCATGGAAAAATTCCAGACTAAATCAGTGGCAACAGAGCATTTTTCCTGCTCTGTAATTCATCTATTACTGCCCCAGTGAACTGAGAATCATTTTCTTTCCAGTCCTCACCACTCTGCTTATCAGATCTTCAAAGGATAAATTAGTATCTCCCAATTCTGCAAATCACAGAAATAATGTTGACATCTATTTAAAATGTGAAATGCATTTGTGCAAAAGGCACAAGTGAAACAAGTGTCATGAACATTTTACACTGATTCCAATGATGCATTTCCAAGCAATTCAGCACGAGATAAAAGGGGAAAACAAAAAAAGTATATATTACAGGCTTCTTTGATATACCCAAACCAACCATATTATCACACCTCCATAGAAGTTTCTTTCTGAATGCTTATCCAAGAAATTTTTCTCCTGTTTTGTCCTGAGTTACACTACACAGTACAGTACAAACACAGTCAAATACACAGCAAAGTATTTGAATTTGATAATTGTGCCCCAAGTTAGGGGAAATGCAAATACTGGTTCCCTGAGTGCCTTTTATTTATTGAATTTTACCTGAAATTCTAAGAGCAATGAAAAAAATCACAAGCTTCAAATTTTCCCACGTGCTGGCTGCCCTTGTTATACAGCAGGAAAATAATCTGACACTAAAGAATTAAAAGCTTATCTTCCTACAGTCCATTTTTGAAGCTTTGGTCGCTAGAGGACACCAGGAAATACCCTTGGAGATGTTAATTTTCCTTGCACAGACCTATTTAGGCTTATTCATTTACATATTTATCACTTGGTGAGCTATATCTTGAGAATATGTTTAACACATGCAATTGAACTAGCCTGTCTGACCTCAAATGGATCACTAGAAATAAGGATCTCTCGTTCCCAAGTTTCAACAACTAAAAAAAATTTAAAAAAAATAATGACAATTACAGCTACATTTCTAGGAGCCAGGAAGGTAAACACTAAGCCATAGTTCTTTTCAGCAAGGCAGTACCACTGGGGCCAGGCATGAATTATATGGCATTTGAGGTGACAGAACTCTCAAAAAGTTATATTTGGGGTGATTAAAAGGTATTTATGTTCCCAAAGAATGTTTTCTGCAATTCAAATCCATATCTTACCCCAGGAGTAATTTCAAAAAAATTCACAGTGTTTCCAGATTTTAGAAAAAAAAAGGCTTTAACTGAAATGAATAACTTTTAACTAAAGAAAGGACAGAAAGAACACAAGTTATGTAGAAGAATGAGGGGAATTTGCAGGAAAAATTAGAGATACATGACTAAGAACTCCTTCTTTTAATGCAATATCCATAATAAGTGAGACAAAAACCTTATAACAAGTGCCTTGTTAGACCTTTGCACATTGCTCACTGCACAACCCCAAATGTTATAATGCATAGGAAGCTCATTGGTTTGAGCTGGAAAAAGTTCCTACAAAATCCTGCATAAAAATATTTGTCTTAATAATGTACTTATTTAATCCATCTTGCCATACAATCACTACTTCTAATGAAATCTTCCTCTCTAGCTTTTTTTTCCATTCCTTGCTGTTTGCTGAATCCAGTTTTGGGCTCATGCTAAGAAATATTTGAGAAGAGATCAGAGTTTTCTCCTTTTACTTATCACACTCAGTAGTAGCTTGTGTGAGTAACCTCCATTGGGATTTTGAATGGAAGAACAACCAGGCAGAAGCTGCAGATTCACTTGAAAGTTAAGGAAAAAAAAAATGAATGAAGGTGTGCTAGATAAAGTCCAAGTGATCTGAAGGAATGCACAGATAGGATTGGGAAAGAGAAGGGTTTACATTAATCAGGACTTAGAAAAGCATGAGCTGCTGCACATTCAAAATCTGAGTTATGTGCTGAGTTTTGGCAAGCTGACTTAGTACTAAGTGAAGACACAAGTGAGCTGGCACAAATAAACAAAAAAAAATCTTTTTGCCTTTATCATGCCAAGAACCAAACAATGATGGATTAAGAAAGAGTAATGAGGATTTGGAAAGAAAACATTGAGACACACAAACATCAGTGATGAGGGTAGAAGCAGTTAGTAGGCTTAAAGATATCAGAGCACTGAAAGCATGCAAAGCAAAAGGAAGCCTTAGTGTCTCATAAAAATGCAAAACTTGGTTCTGCATCTTAAAATTAAAAAACCAGAAGGAAGCCTCTTTAACAATCCAGGGAATTCTCCTGTGAGGGAGCTGAGGTTCTAGACAGCTAGATGGCTGCTTGTGCATATTATCAAGCTGAAGCATTTCACAAAGGCAATTAGCAACCTCTTTACTATATTCTCTGATGAGGAAACTCAGAGGACTGAGGTGCTCATGGCATTGCTTCATTTGGGGTCCTGAATCCACTAAAGAAGAATTCTACAAAGCATCATATAAAACTGATGGAGTAAACTGATGTAACAGAGAACTGAACACGGTTAATGCCATATATATATATATATATACACACACAAATCTGGGCTCTGGTACTTCAACCAAAGAGCTGCAAGCAAAATCTCTTCCGGATTTAATAATCAGAAGTTTCACATGCTACATCTCTCATGATCTGATTGCAAAGAATTAATGCACTTTTGTCTATTTCCCCCTTTTCATAGCTCATCTGCTTATAAAGAAATCAGTTACAAGTTACTATGGTGTAGCACAAGGATAAGAAAAATCTGATGAATTTAAGCACTGTTAGGACACTTCCCAACCAAAGCAAGTTTTGGTTTTTTTTCTGCATAGGATGCAGTTGCAGCAAATCATGGCTAGGTGGTGGATAGCAATATATAGAAGATAACACAGCTCCTTCATTCTTTCTCAGTGACATAAAGAGACTTCTACAGACAGAGGACAGTTATTTTATTGGGCTACATTCAGGACTGGATAGGCCTTTTAATCCAGAATGCTAATCTCACTCAAAAGTGCATCCCCAAATCATTGGTCTACTCAAGCAACTAAAAACCTCGTTCAGATGTCAATGCTGTGGATGTCAGCTCAAGAGCTATAGACCTGCAGAACCCAACAGAGGTTGGAATGAGGTAAAAATTGAATGTTTCCCAGAGTAAACAATTTGGCTACAGATATGCAATCGGTACAAACATTTTGACTCCAAAATGCAGAATCTATAGCAAATCTTGTAAAATAACATCTTAGATGCAACAGAAAAAAAACAAATGCAGAATCTATAGCAAATCTTGTATAATAACATCTTAGAAGCAACAGAAAAAAAAACCCCTTAATTCAGTCTTACTTCGTGTCAGTTGTAATTAAAGACTGAAAAGTCACCAAGCTTGAGTAATACACTCTGAGTAATGAAAGCTGAGCAGGTCATTTCTTGCTCATTCACCTTTTGAAGGCTGATCCTACTGTCTGTCCATGCAGGAAACTCCTATTGCAGTCAACAGGAACTCTGCATGGAAAGGAAGAGTGATAATGATATATAGGACATTACTGTACCTAACTAATGAGCAAACATAGAGCTTTAAATGTTAAGCAAGTCAGTGAAGTTAATTTTTTTAGAACTTGAATGTAGCACAACATGACTCTTACGATCAGACACATACGTAGGATCTGAACCCAAGACCTCTGAAATCAATGGGAACCTCTTTTATTTCCATGCTTTTCTGATTAGACTCTCAGCAGTTCATTTAATACAAGATATGAAGCCATTTACAAGGCTAATTTATGCCCATTTTTTTCCAAAGTGTACATGCTGTGCAGTATATAATGCTATAAAATAGAATGTGTTCATAATAGCCAGGCCAATTTACAACAGATTCTCAGAATCTTTTTGCAGAGGCAATATCAATTCCAGTGATACTTTTCATACCTAAGATGTTGGATATTTCAGCTACTAGTAATGCTTCTAAAATGGGAATGAACTTTTAAAGTGCATCTACTGTAACATTTATCTTCTGCTATCAATATCGGATGCTGTGAACTATTTTGCTAGATAGGGCTAATAACAGCCAGTTCAACTAGAAGTGACTTTGCAGCACAGAGGTGATAGAATGAACCTTCCTGTGTGCACTTTATCTGATTTCAGGTCAGTCAGCCTCTTTTGATGAGTAAGAAATACGGATTTTTCTGCAGAGCTTCTCAAAATAAAATATTTAGTATTGTCCACAGGCTGAGGAACGATAACAAAAAATGCAACTAGAATTAAAATTATGCTCAAAAAGAATACAAACTGGCAATGCTGAGAATTTTTCAAGACAAGCCTATCAGTTGCTGCACACATTTCTGTTCAATTGTACTGCCCTTACTTCAGAGTTAATAAAATTCTACAACATTATGCTTCTTTATAGAGATTGATGGACATGTTTCATGCTAATTCCTTCTTGAGTTAGTAAGCCTTTATTTGCCCTATCAAGTCAAAAATGATGTCAGGCAGCCTTGCAGAAATGCCAGTGCATACTTTAAAATGTCATTAAGTTGCAGACCTAATTAAACTATTGACCAAATTAAACTGTTTACCACACATGCCATCTATGTCTTGCTATCGTTAAAGGCTAAAGTGATACCTCATGGGTATCAAAGAGCATTTTACATAACTGACACTCAGGCCTCACAGCACAGACCATATGACAATGTCTCTGTGAGGAGCACAAATGTGTTTTCCCCATGCATGGAACTAGCAAAAACTGGCAAATGCCAAGAAAAGCATCAAATCTTACTGTAAATAGGATTCACTTCAGGATGGTAGGGTTGGACTTGATGATCTTGGAGGTCTCTTCCAACCAGGTTGATTCTATGATTCTATAATTCTATGATTCTATATTTGCATTTGATTTTATTTACCATACTATTATGATCTGGAAGTCTACTGACATGACAAAGCTCAAAACCTGGAAGAATTTGCCACAAAGATTATTGTGGTCCCTACTGGTACAGAAAGGGCAGGACCCAGTGGTTTAGCTGCTGACTACAGCACAGGCACAGGTTCTGACTCCTACTGATCACAGAGCTCCAGGCAGAGCAGTTCTCCTGCAGGCAGCACAGACACAGGGGCAGTGCACAAAAGTTACACTCTCAAATTTCTTTATCCACCAAGATATGACTTGCATTTCTTGTCCTATGCCTTTGCAGCTCTCAGGCCCAGCTAATTTTCCTTACGTGGAATCTCTCTCTTCTTGCTAAGAAGTTTTCAACAGCTCAGTTTCTGATGAGGAAAAAAGAGCCTGACAAAACCACCGTGAATTCTCATTGTCACTTTGCCAATACCTGGCTCCTAATGGAGTTGATTTTGGTTCAGGCACTCCCAGCAGGAAGAAAGCTCAGTTCCCAATGGTGAGAACCAGGCTCCTGGGTTTTGACCAGTTGGATAATCACCTTGCTGAACAGAACAAACATTCCCCTGGATCAGCAAACTGTTCCCATGGATGTGTGAAGCTGCTACATCTGTTCCTATCCTATGGACTGCTGGGCAGGCTCAGGCCCCAGAGCCTCAGTCCTCAAGAGAACGTGGATAATACAGGATAAGTCAGAGTAACTGCTAAACAGACAACATCCTTCCTCACCCCTGAGACACCAACAAGCAAAACTGCCCAGCCAGCATAAAATATGCTAAAATGAACACAAGCATCTGAGGAGTTTGATTTCATTTTTTCACATTAGTCTGGATTCACACAAGGGACATTTTGCTAATTGGCGTGATTCAGTTAAATGAGGAGGTATTTTGCCATTAAAAAACATAGACCAACTGCTTGGATAATGGAATGGAAAGCAGGCTTATAAAACACAGAAATGAGGAAAGGAGCTGTCATGCTCTGGAGGTTACAGTGAAAAATGATCTTGGGAAATGGGAGGAATGAATAAGGCAACAGTCAGTACACACAAACACAAAGCAGCAGCATCACAAAGCAGAAATCAAAGGAATAAACACAAAATGGGGATTGACTAGGTAGAAATAATACAAAACAGGATCCCAGAGTGCCAACAAACTGCAGGCTGAATAGAAATCAAACCGTCAAGCTGCTGCAAAAAAAAGAAACTCTTTTTACTGGTGTGCATTAGCAAGAAAGTCTTGACTAAAACACAGGAGATGATTATTCTGCTCTATTAAGCATTGTTGATGTCCTCAGTTGGCATATGGCTCTGTCTGGTTAAAAGTATAAACAAGATATACAGGAGAAGAGAGTAAGATGAGGATAAGAGTTTAGGGAGGAACAGTAAAATTTATAAAATTTTGAATATGGTTTCTAAGAGAATGAAAAAAGGAAATGGATTGAACCAGTCAAGAAAGGGAAGACTCTACAAGGGAGGAATGAGATGTCTTAAAATGGGTAAATAATTGTCATAAAGCAAGCAGTTATCCTTGAAGATTGTTCTCCACATCTATGAGGACCAAACAAGGAACAACAGACAAATTACAGCACAATTACAAAAGCACAATGAGGAATGTGCTGATTATCCTTGAGGAATAAGAATCTATCCAGCTTGAGTATAAACTTGACACATTCTCATTTTCCTGGTCATCTTAGATACTTTAACTCTACATGTGAGACTCAGAGGTTCTGGGGAATATACAAGGGATATTTATGTGTATCAGTGCATGACAGTCAGATTAGAAATATGTTTCCTATGACTCTAGCTGCAAAAATTACTCAAAACTTTCAAGCAACATCTTAAGTCTTTAATGACCTGGTTTTGTTAAAATTGGTTATAATCCCATTGCAGGGGTACATTTAAGTAAAACCCTAACACCTCCTAATATGACAAAATAATGAGAATAAGTCAAATGTCACTATGTTTCATCTACAGAAAATAGCACACTGTCAAATCTAGTGACAACCTGATAAAGATACATATTTCCCATTTTAGATTAGGTTTGGAGTGACAATGAAGGTGCAGAAGAAAAAAAAACAGCTTTGAGAGAAACTGCAAAAGCTGTATTTTGCAACTGAAGGAAAATAATAAAATATTCTTTTGGCCACTTTTCCAGTTCTCTAGGAGCAGATAAGGCAGATTGGAAAAATGATCATTCCCATCAGGAGGTTCTGAAAAGACACAAAATAGATTAAACTGCTCTTGTCTTTGTGTTTGAATACAGAAGCAACAAAAAGTAATTTCAGTTCAGAGAGTCTCAAGGTAAACAACAGTAATCTTCAGTTTCATTTTCATTCTGGCAGGTCTCTTTGCTGACGCTTTGCCCTTAATTGCTTTTCTAGTTACCTAGTTGAACATAACTCTGTGAGATCATATTTAAACAAACTCACTTTGTTGTCTTAACTCCTGCAGAACCAACATTTTTTGGCCCCGGATTACGCAGTTCTGACTTCTATCAGTAAAAGGTTGAGCTTTTAGCTTGCTTTTTTTTTTTTTGAAACTTAATATTCTTAATATTACTGTCTTCTGACTCCATATAGAAAAACAATATTTGACAGCAAGTTCGTCATTCATGATCCCAGTTGCCCTACAGTCATGGAAGCATCTTGCTGCTCCCTGGTCTTCTCTCTCCCCTTTTCTCTGATCATTTGTAATGTTCAACACCAGGTGTTATGTCCAGAATGTGGGGGCTGATCTGACCTGTCTGATCACACACCTGCTCCTACAAAAAGATTCTGGAAAAACATTAATGGGAGCAATCAGCCCTTCCACATAAGTGAGAAGGATCCACATGGAAGCAGTAAGAAAACAGGTAATAATAGTTGGGATGGAGAGAGCAAACAGTGGTAGAATGAAAGAAAAGGCATACAAGGCAGAGAGAACAGCAAAGTTCACAGAGGCCAGAAGATAAGGCATTGGAAAATGCAATAGAAATTCTGAAAAAAAATAAAGTCAAAACCCAGACCCAACTGAAAAAAAATCAATGGGCTTAAGAAAGTCTTATTCTGAGATTCAAGAGGGGTGTTTTCTCTCTGAAGTAGTTCAGGCAAGCCAACCACTCTGCTTTATTGCAGCCTTTCTTTTATCCCAAACAACATCTCCCCTTTTCTCCCCTAAAAAACCCTCTATAATCCATAGAGATACTTTTGAACTAAATAGACTCAGAAAAAGGCAAGCATCTGGATTGAAATTTTGCCCTCACTGAGGTAAATGACAGAATTCCCACTGACTACAAGCAGTGCTGGTGTTTTATCCTTAGAACATATTGGGCATGTGAACTTGAAATCCTACAGGATTACATAGAACAAACAATGTCAAAAAGATTTCATCACTTTCTTCCTTATCAATTTACAGACATCAGTTCCTGAAGGATACACAGAAATGTAAGATTTTTACATTTGAATGAAACACTGGGTAGAATTTGCCTGTTCAGATTCAAAGGTTTTATAAGAGTTCACTTGGCCATAAGGGATTTTCCAATGGTACAGAGTTGATGGAGCTGAAGTGCTATGAGAAGGGATTAATGATGAAATCACTAAATAGATGTGGGGCAAACAGGAGGTTTTAATCCCCAGTGAAAGTTTGTGGGTACTGACCAATAAAAAGCCAGATGGGGCTGAGAAAAAAATAAGGTTGCTAAATGGCAATTGGCTTCTCAGAGACTGTTTCACCAGCAGCTGGAGAGGATCCTGCTCCTGTTTTGCCCACTGGTCCATGTGCTCCTTCCTTTCTGTTAGTTCATAACTATCTCAATATTCAACACCAGTTATTAAATACTGAATCTTTTATCCTGATTTGATACTTGGGCCTATCAAGGCAGCAGAACTAAGAAGGATGACAGGCTACCTGGGAAGAGGAGGGATGAGAACAATTTTTGCAACTGTTTTGGTTTTTTCCCCACAAGTAGTTCTACTAAAACTAGAAGAGCAGTCCCAGGAAAGAACCACAGAGCATGCAATTCATGGAAGTCACACAATCACATGCACTTAAACTAACCATGGAAGGAGTGGAAATGAAAATTTTATTATTCCAATTACATGCACATGGAACTAAAGCTCAGTTTATATGATCTCATCCCAGCTTCCCAAGAAACTAATATTAGAGCTGAAAAACAACACTATTTCATGATTTTCAATCTAACTTTTCATGGAGTTAGGAAACAGATTAATTCCCAGATATGAAGGCAGAATTCACTATTAGAATATCTAGTGTCATGGGCTATGCATTGCTATGAGAAAGCCCAGAAATGGCAATTTAAATAATCTTCTATAACTTTCCATAGCTGTTTTCTCTTATAGCAAAGGTGCATATTTTAGTTGTACTCTCTGAAAACGTGAGTGCAATTTCCCATTTGGATTAATCTAGTTTTTCTTCTGGGGGTTGTTTTTATAACTTTTCCTCTGAGATAAAAGTAGCTTTTGAGTTTCTCTGGCATGAAGCAATTTATACTACACAATCCATCACCTTCCAACTTGCCTTTCATAAATGAACCTATCAAACAGCTAAGTGACAGTATCCAGTGTCCACATTTCTGTATAAACCATGAAGAGGAAAATCTATATGTCCTGGTTTCAGCTCAGTAGCTGCTACAGTGCTGTGTTTCAGATTCCATATGAGAATAAAGCCGATAACACAGTGAGAGTTTGGTTGTTGCCAAGTGTGCTGGTTTGAGCTGAAGTAGAGTTAACTTTCTTCACAGAGGCTAGTATGGGGCTATGTTTGGGTTTTGTGCAGAACACAGAGTTGATAATGCAGAGATGTTTTTGTTATTGCTGAGCAGAGCTCACACAGAGTCAAGGCCTTTGCTGCTTTCCATACTGCCACACTGGCAAGGAAGTTGGGGATGCATGGGAGATTGGGAGGAGACACAGCTGGGACAGGTGACCCAAACTGACCCAAGGGATATTCCATACCATAGGACATCATGCTCAGGATATAAGGTGGGAGGAAGAAGGAGGAAGGGGGGACATCTGGAGGGATGGTGTTTGTCTTCCCAAGGAACCGTTACGCGTGATGGTCCCTGCTCTCCTGGAGATGGCTGAACACCTCCTGTCTGTGGGAAGCAGTGAATTAATTCCTTGTTTTGCTATGCTTGTGTGTGCAGCTTTTGCTTTCTCTATTAAACTGTCTTTATCTCAACCCATGAGTTTTTGTAGCTTTTACCCTTCTAATTCGCTCCCCCATCCCATTGGTGGGGGAGTGAGTGAGAGGCTGTGTGGTTCTTGGCTGCTGCCTGGGGTTAAACCACGACACCAAGAAGTGTTTATCCTAAGTCAAGGACTTCTTTTGTGTCTCATGCTCTGCCACCGAGGAGGTGCACAAAAAATGGTGTGAGGGAGCACAGCCAGGACAGGTGATCCAAACCGGCGAAAGGATATTTCACACAAGAACATCATGCCCAGTATATAAACTGGGGGAGGAGTTACCTGGGAGTGAAGCTGATGAGGGTTCAGAGACAGGTCTGGTATGGGTCAGGAGGTGGTGAACAATTGTATTGTGCATCACTTGTTTTCCTTGAGGTGGGTTTGGTTTTTTTCTTAATTACCATTATTATTATTTACTATTATTATCATAGCTTACTTTTGTTTAATGACTAAACTCATCTCAACCTACGAGTTTTACTTCTGATTCTCCTCCCCATTCCACTGGGATGAACAAATTGCTCCATGGTGCTTAGTTGCCACTCAGGCCTCAAAACCACAACACCATGGGAGAGAGAAGAGGTTCA
>NW_008685270.1:0-1327 GCF_000695815.1 Acanthisitta chloris | reverse complement strand
TGCTGAAATGCACCAACTCTGCTCATCAGCAGCTGAATTGGACTTTTCAGACAGCAGTGACTTGGCACAGACATTTCAATCACCATATTGCTGCTCTGAGTCAGGTTTAAGCAACAGTTATTCTTTGTCATATTGATGTTTCACTTGTTTGTACCAGAAGAAAAAAAAAAAAGTCAGTCCTCCATATAGCAAAGAATTTTTGCTTTCTTTTCTTTGATTTAATTTGATCCAGGAGACCATGCTAACTCAAACTGCATAAATCAAAGCACATAAGCTAAATCACCACGAGTATCTAGTGATTCAGGGAGAGAGGTGTGCACACTGAGCACACATAAATCACATAGGAGTGATACCCAGCAGGCAAAAGGAATCATTTGGGGCATACACAATATTTGAAAGTTCAAAATGTAATTTAAAGATGCTAAACCTGTCCTGGTAATCCTCATGCTTTAGTTTTTTCCCCCCTTTCTATATCTACTATTATATTCTCAGGGAATTCTTCTCTAATAAAATCCCATCATTTAATGCACTGATAGTAATGCTGATTCAATTTTCTGCTTGCATAAATATATCCTAAATCCATATTATAAAAAACTATCCCTGGCCCTAGGTGTAAAAATCTGCACTTCTAATCACCTATGTAGCCAGAATTAATGGTCCAGTAATAACTGTCATTTGATAAACTGATCAATCATACTTTATCTGCACTACCATAGCATAATATAGGCAGCCACTAGGAAAAACATTAAAAAATAAAAGATAGTTGGTTCTGATCATGGATTAAAGGATTATTTAACCAGATGCAAGCAATGAGGGTGAAAATATTTCAAATCATGTGGAAACACCATTTGTTTCAAACAAAATTGGAGGTTCTGGTGAAAAGCACAGGGAATACAAACACTGAGTTGTCTTATTTATAGAAGATACAATCCTGGGAAAAATCTGAAGTGCACGTAAGAAATGCCCAACTTCTCATTCATTTTACATGCAGAGAAGTTTAGACCAAAGAGAGTTCAAACATATTTTGTTCAAGTGCAGGTACTGGGACAAGCACATAAATGTAAATGTCAGTCAAATAAAATATGAACCACTGGCCTGTTCATTCCATTAGACTGACATTCTTTATGTGTCTCAGTAACTACAAGTCCAGTTTGGGAAACTCTTCCCAGATTTCATGCCTGAAGCTTTACAGCAGAGACTCCTGTCTCAGTTCTCTGCACATTCAGAGCACACAAAACAAGGAGGAACAATGAAAGAGGCATGGCAAGTGAACAGTACATGCCCATGTACCAGTCAGTTAGGTTTGTGTGCTGGTTTGAGCTGAAGT
>NW_008685269.1:52597-54489 GCF_000695815.1 Acanthisitta chloris | reverse complement strand
GTTCCCCGCGGTTAACCCGAAACGTTTGGTTTGACAGCCGTCGCTGCGGCTCTGCGCGTTGCGTTGGTCTCCCGAGTCAACGTCAGGGTTCTGTTGATTGCTGGTGTTTATTTTTAGAACTTGCTGGGATGTCCTTTGCTTTAAGGCTCCATCCGGCCCGTGCTACAGACGCGTTGCTATTCGTGCTGTTGAACGGGCTGTGTGCAGTGGCATATTGGGCACAGGTGTGGTAGAACGAAGATGTCAAGAACACAGAAGCATATGGCAATAACTGCAGGTGTAACACTGTGTTCTCATTGCATGTCGTCTTCAACTACAAGTATTTCCCAATAATAATCTCCATTAAATAATCCCCTCGTGCAGGCACAAAGCAGAGTTGTATTTAAAGGATTCTTTCTGCTCTCATTCTGTAGGTTTTGAACCAGAAGCATAGTAGTGGCACGAGCATGTGCCAGATTGAAGCAGAATATGCCTTTGTGAAACCGCGCTGGTGTTTACTACATTTGTAAATATTTTGTCAGATTCTTCATGAAATATTGAAGAACTGGTGCTCTGTAGGTTTATTTCTGTGAGGTTCATGGAACTGCAGCTAGTGTCTCACGGGTTCTGTTGTGAGCATCGATTGTAGATCGAGGACAAGTTGTTCCTCTTCTGACGTGTCATCAAAGCAAACTGGGGCAGTTTGTGTGGAAGGAAATTTTCCACCTGAATATGAGGGAGAACTTCTTTACTGTGCAGTCACTGAGCACTGGAATGGGTTGCCCAGAGAGATTGTGGATTCTTCCTCACTGGAAGTACTGGAAGAACTGGACACAATCCTGTGCCGTGTGGTCTACTCCCTGCTGGAGTAGGGAGATTGTGCCAGATGACCCATTATGGTGCTTTTCAAGAGTAGGGAGATTGTGCCAGATGACCCACTGTGGTGCTTTTCAGTGTGACTGATCCTGTGATTTTTTGTTCTTGGTGGCAAGACTTAGGCTTTCAAAGAGCTCAAACTAGTTTTCCGTAGTACTTTATGGTTTTATCTGTTTCACTTTCTTTAATTAACTTAACTCCCACAACACCCTTCCAGAGTAGATGGGAAGTTATGTGCAGTCATTGTCTTCCTTCATCTGTTCTGACTTGGCCCTTTAGGCAGAGGAACAGCATTAGCTTAATGTATTGCCTTGTGTGTGTTTCTGCCTTCTGTCTCACACACTGTGCTGCTACCACAGTGCCTTTTCTTTCTTTTAATTCACAGAATTAGTATTTCTCTACACATCACCCTTTGCTCATATTGACCTTCATGTTCTCTTATGACATCTTGGACCACTTTCACCCCGGTTTTTGGCCATTTGGTTCTCCTGCCAAGGCAGTGTGAGTTCCCTGGCTGCTCTCCAGCTGTTTCAGTTGTTAAGGCCTCAGACTGTCTGTGGTGATAGCACAGTGTTCATATCAGGGAGTGCTTAGCCTGTCAGCTCTGTCATCTGACTCTTCCTTTTTGCATACAAAGTTTTCACATGTCGCCCAACACCATTAGTTATAAGCAATGGCTCTTTTTATGCTGCTTAAGTGTTTTGCTTTGTAAAGCCTGAATTTTCTAGGAAAATCCATGTTGGACAATAAGTGCATCTACCCAGATGTTTTTCCCTCTTGGTGTGTTCATATACATTTAATGTGGGATAAAGAACATAAGCAAAAGTTGTAATTTGCTTTATGGGCTTGGATATTGGCAGGTATCCCTGAAATTTTCCATGAGACGTTTGCTATAAGATAGTAGCAAAAATATGTCTTCAAAATACTACTCTTTTTACTCACTCAGTCCTTTCATATACTCTAGTCATAAACCCAGTTACAGGGTCTTTTAATTCTTGTTTCTGGACACATATGGTTTGTGCTCATCCTTAGAAGTA
>NW_008685269.1:43191-52573 GCF_000695815.1 Acanthisitta chloris | reverse complement strand
AATCCGAGGGTGTTTGTGCAGGATGCAAACATGGACATTGACAAACCATGCCTAGCATGAATGGCTGGATAAAAAGGATTAATGAAAGTGAGAAATGCTATGGGATTTTACTGTCGCTTAGAAAGTTGTATCTAGTGGTCCAAAGCCTCTGTCTCACTCCTTGCTGAAAAAGTACATCAGTGAGTGTCTCACCCTTTTAGGACTGTAATATACTGTCAGGATTGGCATTTGAGCTCCGGTGATGGTGTAGGATGTGTGATGTGCCTTTGGGCTAGGAAATCTTGGAGATGACGCTTTCAGAATTTCAGATGACATTTTCCAGGGGAAGAAGTGTTGCTGCCACTACCAGTCAGCAATTCTGGTCCTTTTACTGCTCTAGCAGGCAGCAGGGGCTTGTTTGCCGCGAAGGCTTCGGTGGCTGTCAGAGTGCTGAGCCTCTTGGCCTCTGATGGCTGACACTGCCCGGTTGCTAACCGTGATGGATGTGGTTCTTGTTTTGATTGGGTGACATTTGATCTAGTGGCCAAAATGCCACAGGTAATGCTCGAAACAGACGTCCAAAACATATCAACTTGCAGCTTACATCAAAACATGTAGCAGTTCTGCGGAGGATCTGGCATGGCTCACTTTTACAAGGTTTTTCTTTCTCTGCTCTCACAGTTGTATGGAAGCTTATAAGGACCTCTCACAGACGTGCTACAGAGCATCTTGGGACTTAATCTGCACATCTGTGCTGTTCCTCAACCCCTTGCTTTGGTGCAATGCTTCTGGGACTCTTTGTTAGGAGCTGCAGTGACAGGACAAGGGGCAATGGGTTCAAATCGAAGGAGAGGAAATTTAGGTTAGATATTAGGAAAAGGTTTTTCCCTGTAAGTATGGTGAGACACTGTCCCGGGTTGCCCAGGGAGGCTGTGGCTGCCCCAACTCTGGCAGTGTTCACAGCCAGGTTGGATGAAGCCTTGAGCAACCTGCTCTGGTGGGAGGTGTCCCTGCCCAGGGCACAGGGGGTTGGGACTAGATGATCTGTAAAGTCCATTCCAGCCCCTAAAATTCTACGATTCTGTGATTGTAATAGTACTACACAGATAAGAACAAAAATGTGGCATTGGCCTGAAAGAGCTGGTGCCCTAATTATAAGAGGAGGGGAAAAGTGGATCTTGGCAGATGGATACTTGCTCTGGAGGTGTCCCTGCCCAGGGCACAGGGGGTTGGGACTAGATGATCTGTAAAGTCCATTCCAGCCCCTAAAATTCTACGATTCTGTGATTGTAATAGTACTACACAGATAAGAACAAAAATGTGGCATTGGCCTGAAAGAGCTGGTGCCCTAATTATAAGAGGAGGGGAAAAGTGGATCTTGGCAGATGGATACTTGCTCTCCAAGCAAGAAGATGGCAAGTTTTTTGAGTTTTGGGGAGTCTAGGCAGTGAAGACATAGTTTGCTTCTACACTTCTCATGCATAAAGACCTTGTGAAGAAGAATGATCTGTTTGTTTGGGATTTTTGTTTTGTTTTGTTCTTTGTTTCCCAAAGAAAAGTGAATCTTAGTTCATACTAGCCTTGTATCTTTTATTGGTCCTAGCTCTGCTGAGTTACAGTGAAATGTAAAATGAGAAAAAAATAGCATTTTAAAATTTGTTTTAGAACTATATTCAGCTCTTTTAAGGTTCTAAACATGTACTTTATGAAGAGAGTCAATTTCTAAATATAGTACTATTAATGCTGCTAAATATAGATTGTTTCATGTATACCTAACATTTGAAACTCTAGGCATACCTTAGAGTTAACAAATTCAGCACTTTGATTTTTGGCACTTTGTCAAATTTGAAGCTTTTAAAATTAGGTAGGCAGATCATTCTGCTGCTTTTGAAATGGTTTGTTCTTTCCAGAAAGGTGGAAATGAGCAGTTGTAGTGTGGAGCTTTTGGTTTTAATCAGCTTTTTGTAGGCAGACTGACATTAGGAGTCTTTAAAGAAGTAAAAGGTTGACCAAGAATAGCAAGTGATGAGGATTACACTTCAAACTCTTGTATGCTGAGCTCAAAGAATCTGAACACGTTTGGCAAGTACTAGTTTTAGTTTGGCATTAAATGATTTTTTAAAAGGATGAGGCTTAGCTTTTTCTCATTAAACATTTTCTATTTTCCCCCATGAATCTGCATAATTTCTACTTAAGATTTTGACTGTGTGATAATGGAGATCAGGGTAGAACTAACATACCCTCTGAACTCAGCTTTTTCTACCACAAAAAACAGTGTCTTTTTATTTGTCAGGTTTGTTAATCAAGTGTCCTGTGCACTGTGACTTGATTTTGTGTATACAAAATGAAAAACTTACCCAAAGAAACTTCCAAGCAAGGATTCATGGTGACTTCCTTCTGCATAGGAAAAGGAGGAGAGTCTGTTCTCTTTAGGACACTCCAGAGCTGGTGGCTGTAGACACAAAATACTCATTGAACATAAGAAAAAAAAGGTATTAGAATGAGTTGCAAAGAGGCAAATCATGGGAATGTTGCCACAGTTTTTAATCCTCAGTGTATCAAGTTCGTTTTGCCTAAATTGTTCATTTCTCCTTTGCGCATTGTCCTGAATGACTTGTGCCTGTGGTCAACAGAAACCTACAGAACTTCCCTCTTGCCTTTTTCTTAGCTATATTTTATGCTTTATTGAGTCTATGTTTGTTCAGGGTTTTCACTCCAACAAAATCTCAAATCTTTCATTTCCCATAAACTATTTCCGAGACGTCGCTTCTGATGCACCTTAAGTTTCTTCCTTGTTTAACTCAAATATAATGACCACATTCCTGGCATAAGCATTTTGATTTTGAAATGCTAATAATGTTTTTAATTGTTAAATGATATCTTTTCTTGGTAATGTTTTCTATCCTTAAATGCACTGGAGAAGGGCAGATAGTAGTGCACATATACTGTGCTACGTATGTCATGTGGAGTAGCTCATTGCTCTTCCCCTTCCATCACACATATATGCTTTACAAAATCAGGCACAAACCCTGGCTGTCTCAGTCCTTGATATGCTGTGGCTTTTCCAAGAGCTCACAGGTCAGTAAACATTGTCTGATGGATGCCTGTCTATGTGTGATTTATCTAATGGTCCGTGTTGTCTTTTGCTCTGCCTGCTCTTAGTGAAAGGAGACTGAAAAGTGTCCTGGCTGTGCAGTCAGTCCCCAAACCTGCAGTGTGAGTGCTGCCTTCTTCTGCCAGTGGTCATTTCTCATGCCATGTTGATTATATTGGCCTCAAAGTGCCTTGTATTCAGTCATCGTGGGTATCAACTGATGCTCAGTCTTTTTTCCCCGTGTCCTGAAGGTCCCTAGAGAGTGAGTTCAGCACTGTGTGCCCCAGTCAGGATTGTATCACCTGCTCTGTGGGCACCAGGATTTCATAGCTGGTAAGGACTTGATTGTATTTCAGCTGGTTGGGCCCATAATTATTTATCTGAGCTCTCAAAATGCACTGGTATGAACATGACTTCATTGGGGTGAAGCCTGTGGTTTGGACAGTCTTACATAATCTGTCCAAAACGATCAAAATTGTTATGCTGAAGTGAAGTCTAACCTACGCACAACTACGTTCCTTTAGGGAGGACATTTTTGCTGTCTTTGCTATAGACTCTTTACATAATTTAGTGTAAAATCTTAGGTTTTCTAGCAGCAGCTGTATCTGCCTTGCTGTTTGATGAGTGTCTCGATGAATCTTGTGCTCAGTTAAGCAGCAATGCAACTAGTGGTGATGGGTAGCTTCACATGAAGCTTGGATGTGTAGGATAAGGTGCCAAGGCAGAAACACACAGTTGAAGTTGTTTGAACCTTTTCATGTTCTAGGGATGCCACAAAGCATGGCTGTTGATGTACATTAGGCATGCTAACATTTGCTGAATATTAAATAGTCAAGGCCTGGTGTATTCAGATCTTTCTTACTCTATGAACATGAATTGTTAAGCCTTGAAATCAGCAAAGCTGAATTCAGTGGCATTGTCCACTTGCATGTCTAAGCATTTGAAACTTTGTAACTGTAAGTACAGGAATATTTGAAACCTGTAATTTGACAACATAATATAGCTAGCATAAAATGGTTTCTATGTAAATGTCAAAATGCACTGCAAAAACACAGTGTATTTTGAAAGGCTGAGGAGACATGAAGCTGTTGATGGAAGGAAGCAGAGAATAAAGGTTTCTTTCATACTCTGCAAAAATTTGATTTGTCCAAAGCAACTCTATAGTTGATATGTAGATGCAGAAAACCTTCAGCACTAATAGTATGCATGGCAGATGCAGGAATGTCTGTCCAGGTCTGTAGGAACCTGGAACAGCAGCTGTGAGGTTAGGATTGCTTGCTTTGTTTCAGTGAAGGTTGTTCAGATACCAGGGATGGTGGTGCTCTAGTATCAATATTGATGACTGTTCTGCTGATTGGCTTAATGGATAAGAAAGGAGAGGGAGTATTGAGTTCAATATACTGGTCGATTCCTGTGTCTCAGAGCTGCACTAGTACAAAGGTCTAGATGAATATGCAGAGAAGATTTAAAATCTGAAGTAGACAAACTAATTGATCTGTAGCAAGAATATATAATTTGCTATTCCCCAAAGTAGGACATTTTAGAGGTTGCCTATACATAAATGTGGTAGCACCCTAAATTATATCCTCCAGTGTCAGATCCAGATGCCTCTTAAACACTTCCTGGGATGGTGACTCCACTGCCTTCCTGGGCAATCTATTCCAGGTCCTGAATACCCTAATAGGGAAAACATTTCTCCTAACATCTAATCTGACTCTTCTCTGTCTCAGCTTATGCCCATTCCCTCTAGTCCTCTCCCTGCAGCTATGGCAGGAGAGACATCCCACACCTCTCTCCAGTCCTGTCAGGGAGTTGTAGAGAACCATGAGGTCACCCCTGAGCCTCTTCTCAAGGCAAGGCTGAACAAACCCAGTTCCCTCAGCCCTTCCTCACAGGACATGTTTTCCAGACCTTTTCTGAGTCCTGTACTGGTGGCTCAGGTGACATAAATAGCTTGTTTGTGGTACACAACAAGACATCACTTTTTTTTCTCTAAACAGAATTGCTCACAGGTTTGCAGTATATGAATATTTGTCTATCTTACATTCATATACTTTGCATATTAAAACAAAAAATTGTTTTCAGGAGGCACATTGTAAAAAGACAAGGTGTAAACTAAGCCTCAGCAGCTGTACATGTGATGCACAGTCCTTCAGTGAATTCCCTTTTGGGTTTTAATGAGATGACCAGTGTGCTGAACTCTCCTAGGATTTTTTTCTAAAGTCTAGTGGTAAATATTTATGCTTTAATTCTCTTCTTTGTAGGACTCCTTGATTAGTGACCCAAATTTCCTATGAGAGGCTTCATCATTATGTATTCCTTGATGTTTAATAGAGGGGTCAGCTTGCACTCCAGTCTGTCATCACCCATAGGATAGGACAGTTTAATCTGGTTTGGAACACTCTTTTATTTGCTTAAAGTGTTTGAAATTGCTCGAAAACTTTTAGGGAATGTGCCAAGGGTAAATAGTGACTGAAACCTTTCCTAAGGGAGATACATTAAGGAAGAGAAACCTTTATTTTGATGAAGTTTTTCTGGTGGTTGGAGTTCTGCAGTAGTTTACTTTACAATAACAGGAATAAAGAAAATCTTGGAATCTCAAATATTTACCACCACTGCCTAGAAGTGTGTGTGTGTGTGTGCTTGTGTGTCCTATTGCTGCAAGTACAATTCATTAGGTCCTGCATTGTAACTGAATTTGTGACATTCCTAAGAGTTCATTCCTGACACATTCTTACTCTTTGTTACACAGTAACTGACATTAGTCCTAACCTAAAACTGTGTTTGTGAGTCTTGAATGTATGGTTGAATCTTGTGCTTTTAGAGTTCAGCCTCACTACATTCGATGAAACATTTCAACAGCAATAACAATAACTCAAACTCTGTTTCTCTTCCCTAGTAAGTAACAGATGCGGGTGAAAGATCCGTCAAGAACCAACCCTGAGAAGCCCAAGAGAAGCAAAAGGCCTAACAGGCCACAGGATGAGGACTCTTCAGATGATATTTCAGGTAAATACATTAGGTGATGTTTGTCCCTGTGGTTGAGGGCTAATAACTTCCATGTTGACTGAGGAAAACCACAAATCATCAGTACTATGAAGTGCTTTGCTTGTTTGAATTTATAGCAGAAATATTCCCAGTCAAGTGTTTATGACATGATCAGTTGTTACACTATGTGACTGCCCTGAAGGGCCAGAGAGTGGGTTGATCTTTGGTGACAACCTCTTCAAAGCCGAATGGTCCTTTCCTATCCACATGTCAGGAGTCTGCTTGGCTGAACAGGGAGCTTCTAGCTGAGCTCAGAGGCAAAAAGGAAGGGCAGAGAGGGTGGAGGCAGGTTTGGGCTGCCCTTGCAGAGGCCCAGAGTGTGCAGGATGAAGGATTAGGTAAGCCAACCTCAGTTAGAGTTGGATCTGATGAGGGTGTGAAGAGTAAAGTGAGACTGTATGGATGCTGTGACAGTAGAATGAAGGCTGAGGTGAGTGCAAACCTGCTGCATGAGGGGGCAGGGGACCTAGGGACACAGGACATGGGAAAAGGCCGAGGAACTCAATTCTTCCTTTGCCTCTGTCTTCACATGTGAGCTCTGCACTCAGTCCTCCCTGTCCTTGAGCCTAATGGCAGACTCTGGGATATAACATTGTCCAGAGTAGAGACTGAGAACTGTTAAGCCAACTGGACGTGCTCAAGTCCCTGGGATCAGATGGGATGCATTGAAGGTGCATGATGGATGATGTCATTGTGAGGCTAAGCTCTGCCTTCATGGCAACAAATTGAGGGGAGCAACTGATATGCAGAAGGGTTGGACTGTCATTCAGAGTGACTTGGCCTGGCTGGAGAAACGGGTCTGGCACAAACTTCTCAGAGTTCAACAAAGGCAAGTGGAGAGTTTGGCACCTGGGCATAAGCACATGCAATTACAGGGTGAGAATCAATGGCTTGAAAGCAGCTTTGCAGAAAAGGTCCTGGGGGTCCTAGTGCACATGCTGAATAAAACCAAGCTATGCTGTTTGTGCCTACTGTGTGTAGGACTGTATTAATTAGAGCACAGGGTGGGCAAGGTATGTGATTCTTTCCATCTTTTCAGCACTTGTGAGGCTTTATCTGGAGTACTGTGTCCAGTTGTGGGCTCCCTGTTACAAGAAAGACATTGACTTGCCAGAGTGAGTCTAGTGGATCATCCCCTCTGCATGGCTGAGGAGGCTGAGAACATGATGTGGGAAGAGAAGCTGAAGGGAGTATCTTAGTTTAGCCAAAGGAGTGAAAGTATAGTTTTTTTCTTTGACTGCCTGATGGAGGTTACAGAGATGGCAGAGCCAGATTCTTCTAGGAGGTCCACAATGACAGAACTAAAGGCAACAGATAAGTTGAGACATGGAAAATTTGACTAAGTATGAGGAAATGTATTTGATTTTCACTCTGAGGGTGATCAGACAGAAAACTGATTTTCTAGTGAGTTGGTGAAACCTCTATCCTTGAAAATATTCAACACTCAGCTGAACAAAGCCATGAGTAAACAGATTGGTATTTGGCTGTGCTTTGAGTGAGGGTTTGGACAAGGTGGCCTTCAGAGGTTCCTTCAAACCTGGCTTATTCTGAAATATTACAGTGGAATTTGTGCAAAAAATATGGCAGAATATGTTCAGAATGAGCAGTCATAGTACGCATGCATGGGCGTTTGAAAATCTTTCTTTAAGGGTTGAAAAGGAGGTCAACTGCCTGGGCTGTTAGGTGCAAAAATAGATTTGTGTTGTATTTTACTGTCAAAAACCTAAGGAATTAATTTTGTACAAAAAGTAATCCTTGTGCTTTTGTACCAAGTAGTTCATCTGTTTTTAATAGGTGGCATTTATTGACTCGAAAAGAATTTTCCTTACAGAAAGACTGAAATAGATCCTCCATAAAATTCAGTGTATGGGGAGCACCTGGTGATCTTCCCTCTTTGAGTTCTTTGCTATTTCTTTTTCCTAATGCTGAATTTGTTGGAGATTATGCTCTTTTAGTCTACATGTGCTCCCTTTCATAGCTATTATTTTTAATGAATAACAGTGAGTGTGTGTTGTTTTCTCTAGGCTTAACCTGCCAGCACGTGAGCCAAGCAGTAGATGTGCATCATGTGAAGAGAGCAGTGGCCCAGAGTGTCTGGTCAATATGTGCAGAATGCCTGAGGGAGAGGAGGATGAGTGATGGTGAGCCTGTGGCACCTTCAGACATATGGTTGTGTCTCAAATGTGGCTTTCAGGTAAGCACCTGCAGGTGGATTTTCTAAAAGATACAACGTGGATCCTTCTCTGTTTGGCATCTCATTCCCTTCAGTGAAACAATGTGACGTAAGTGCTTAGTTGTGAGAGTCCTTCAGCTTTTTCAGTGTAGTGGGATATGACCTTATGTTCTTGCCTCATTTTTGGCAGTGTTCAGTTTAGCTTTATGTGTTACAGTGCAGTTTGGCATCACAGTTGGTAAGTGATGGTCCTGCCTTTTCTCTGTTCTTCATCTGCATGCTCTTGCCACCTACAGAGACTTGGCTCCAGGAACTGTGTGGTTGCAAAATGCATCCGTTCAGCTGGCTCATCTGGCAGAAGTTCCCACAAATACAAGGGAATGTAAAACCAAACATGTATGTTGCTGAATCAGCTTGTACTGTGGACACTCAGTTGTTGGGTTTGGTTGAAACCAGAGAGAAAGGACTGTGGCAGCGTGAGAATGCTGCTTTTGTGGCAGCTGGCCACTAGACTGGATCAGTTATAATGTCAAGTCATGGCTGCAGAGTTTAAAGTGGCAGGTCCTGACCCCAAGGTCTTGCACAGGTTTCTGCCCTGTGAGTGCAGTAAAGCCTGATACAGAAAAATTCAGTTTATAGGCAATGTCAGGCTCAGTTCAGCCAATAGTCGCCTGGAATGAAGCATTTCATAATTTTCTTAGACTTCAAACTTTAGGTTTTACTCTAGTAAGGACAGAACTCAGCTCCTACCAGTATCATCTGAACTGATTTGATTTTGCAAAGGAACATGTTATTCACAGGCTCCAGAAGATAATGAACTAGATCTGAGGACTCCTATACCTTGTTTGAAAATTTCTAGTTAAGGAGGGCTTTTAAAAGGAGCTAATTCTGTTTTCTTCTTCATACTGATACTGTTAACAGCCTCCAAAACTCATGTCTCATTCAGAGATCAGTCCTGAGTATTCTAAATCCCACTCTGTAGATACCTGAAAAACTGCAATGCTTTCTCTTGAAATTGCTGCATATGAGTGGTGTGTTCTGAGCAGCTTTTTAGAACAAAACAATTTATGTCCTTTTCTGCTGTCTGG
>NW_008685269.1:40105-43170 GCF_000695815.1 Acanthisitta chloris | reverse complement strand
CTGAGCAGTGAGGGTTACTTATGCTGTCCTTTCCTTGGTATTCTGTGGACCAAATATGCTACAGAGTCATTTCATTCACAATTTTTAGAGCATTCTTACTGTTGTGGATGGCATCATTTTCTCTCTATTGATACTGATTCAAAAGCTAGGAATGATTTCTAGTCAGTTAAACCAACCTTCATAAATTTCTGTACTTTTAACTGATTTTTTCAGGTAGAAAAGATGAGGGGTTTTTTTGAGTGTGTGTTGTCACTGATTTTTCTTTATTAGTTAAAAAAGTTATCTGATATCTTTATAATATTGGATTGTAAAGAATGTTAAATCCTCTCAATCCTTGAGAATGCTGAATGAGTAGAGCACTGTAGCTTCTTGTCTGAAGTTTTTGTAGTTTATTTACTAAAACAATAGCCTTTTCCTTCTTCCTTTCCCCCCCCTTACTGTGCTGATGTTTCCATTTTTAGGGATGCAGTAAGAATTCAGAAGGCCAACACTCCCTGAAACACTTCCAAACAGCACGCACAGAACCTCATTGCATCGTCATCAACCTCAGCACATGGATCATATGGTAAGGAGCATGCAGGTGTTTGTGCATTCCCATGATAGAGACTGATTCTGACAGATAAAAATAATCCTTTCTATAGAGAAAAGGCAGGATTTCTGGAGAGAAAATTCATTTGTCCTTTGGATTCTCAGAGGGTTCACGATCATAGAACCATGAAAGTTGGAGGAGACTAAAAAAAAAAGTTGGAGGATCTAAGATCATCGAGTCCAACAATTAACCTGTCACTGCTGGAACCCCTAAACCCTAAACCATATCCTCCAACATCAGATCCAGACACATCTTAAACAGTTCAGGGATGGTGACTCCACCACCTCCCTGGGCAATCTATTCCAGTGCCTGAACACCCTAACAGGGAAAACATTTCTCCTAATGTTTAATCTGACTCTCCCCTGTCTCAGCTTATGACCATTCCCTCTAGTCCTCTCAATCAGTACTAAGAAGTTTGAGTTCGTTGTGCTCTGTAGAGAGTTGGCAGGTTATAGGAGTTTGTCCTTCCTGCTTGTTTGTATATGATTGTTTGGAGGACAATAAATTGAGATGATTTAAATCTGTAAGTACCACAGTGAATTTGGACTGATCTATAGAAGAGCATATACGAGATGAGGGAATTAAATTCTATTCCTCTTTTTAGTGTGGATAATTGAAGCCTAGAGCTTAAGTAATTTGTGTAAGGTTGTTTGAGAGGGTTGTTAGAGCTGGGAGGTGCATCCACATACCCTGAATTCCAGTTTGTTTCTTCTTTTGTTTAGGTGTTATGAATGTGATGAAGAGCTGTCAACACATTGCAACAAAAAGGTTTTGGCTCAGATAGTTGACTTCCTTCAAAAACATGGTGCCAGGGCTGAACCAAGTAAGTCTGCACAAACAGTTTGATCTGGAGACACCTGTATGTACTGTCTCTGAAAAATAAGCATTTCAGACTTTGAGTCATATTAAAAATATAGTTGAAAAATTGTGTGCAATGTGGCTGTAATGTAATTTGTAACAGCACAACTACTTGAGCAAGTAATGCCTGTCAAAATATGATGCCATTTTTTTCCTACAGTGTTTTGGGCACTATAGGACAGTTTTTCCCAAATTTTGTCTTTAATGAAGAAGGTTTATGATAGAGAAGTTGTTACTTTATATAAGATGCCATAAGAAATTAATGCACAAAAGCTGTATCAAAGCACACACTATACATCCACTCTAAATGAATTGAATTTTCCTAGTATGGATATGTTGGAGCTTAAATTCTTCTGATTTAAATTTGTTCTCCACCCTTAATTAAATTTGTTCAAGTGGATTTTCTAGTGCTCTGTTGTTGGATGTAATGTTGGGTTTAATTGATAGAGTGCTCACTTCTGTTAAGAGAAGACAGTATTAAATTATTTCCTTATGTTAGGAGCCTAATATATCCTCTCCATACATGTGACAGTTGATAGAACTTTGTCTGTGTGGCCCTCAGCTGTCTACTCTTGATAATGTTATTCATCTCTGCTGTAACACACTTGGCAGCATTTCTGCCTTGTGACTTAGGGAGTGCATTGAATTCCAGATTTTCTTCACAAAAAACAGCTTGAGTAAACTTTTAAAACCATTGGCTGCATTTTTTTTTAGCAGAGATAATCAGCTGGCTGGAAGAAAGAAGAGAGAAGGATTGCCTTGCTGAATTAGACTAGGCATTCTTCTAGCTGCATGTGCATGAATCCTTCAGGGTTTAAGAGGTGCTAGGTATTTTTTAAGGGGAAAAAATGAAGGGCCACTTAGAAACATATATTGATCTAGTCACAAGTTGTATGTTAAATTATTCCATTATAATAAAATGACCAGTTGCTACTTTCTGTATTCTTGGAGCAATGGAAGTGCAGGATATGATTTTGCTTTTGTTCACAGCTTCAGTTTCAGGTTTATATGTAATAAATAGGTGTTGCTGCTTTCTTGCAGATAAAAATGCTGCAGTGGTTTTTACAGTCAGTGCAATGGAAGTAATTGAGTTCCATTATTGTACTGCTGGCTAAGACTTTCTGAGTGATGCAACTCTGTGCTTTGTGGTGAAACTTCAAAATAGCTAAAGCTTTTGGAATATGAAGTTTGGGAGTTTTCTGTGAAATGCCTTAAATGGAGCAACTGAAATTCTAAGCTAACTCTGGAAAAGTAAGCTTAAAGGCCCAGGATTTCTTAAAACTCGGGTGTTTATAGCAGAACAGAGCTGCATATATTTCTGGTATATATGTACTTATCTGTAATTTTAATACTGCATATTGAAAACACTTATACTGCATGTAAGTGTTTGCTGATATAACTAGCAACTTTTCTATAATTGGAACCCAAACTGTGTTTTTTTTTCTTGTTTAAGGCATAAACATAGCCTTGCAGGGTGCCTGAAAAAAAGCACCTGTGTGTGTTTCCAGTGATGTTTCAAAGGTGGAAGTCAGTGACTCTCTCTGAGCAGTTTGGATTGCATTCAGGAGCTCTGGGACCATTGGGCCAAAGATGTTTTGTTGGGTTTGCTCAGGTGGCA
>NW_008685269.1:25778-40095 GCF_000695815.1 Acanthisitta chloris | reverse complement strand
GAAAGAGGAAAGAGCTGTTTCCCTGAGACAGTCTGTTGCTTTGGGCCAGACTTTTCACTGGAAGAGGCTGGAAAATAGCTGTGTACTCACAAATGAGGGGTAAGCATGACAGGGAGCTCCCAGCCAGCGTTGGCATTTTTGGTTCAGTTTGATAAAGACACACTTAGCACTTCCCCTAAAGAAATCTAAGTTAAGTAAGGTTCTTTCTTTTCTTTAAACCAGACCTCCTTTAAGGTATTTTTAAAGATAAAATCTGAAATGGAAATGTAATTCATGTTGTTGTCCCAAACACAATTTTGACATGTGGCTGTCAAAATTAACTCTACTTTTGTTTCGGTTTATTCTTTTTTTTTTTTTCTGGGCTATTTTATTTCATGTGCCATTCATATTTTCAGTGGAACTGTTGTGCTTTATTACTTGGCATAGATTTAAAAAATTTATTTTGTATATTCAGCCATTAAAAACAAGCTAATTCAAGAAAGATGACAAACAACTTGTTAGAAACAAGTGGTGTAAACCCGACGATTAATAATTCGTGTTCCACACTTAAAAATCAATCTCATGCTTTTTCTCCCCCCCCCTTGCTTTTCTATTTCTTCCTTCAAAAGTGGTTGAAGCGAAGACAATTTTCATATCAGAATGTGGCACTGTAGCAACAATTCATCCTGTGTCTGGATTTCTTTCTGTTGTAACCACTGGTTGGCATGGTGTGTCATTAAAATTCAGAGAGTGTTGTGTAGAAATTGCTGCAGAAACGCAGTATGAACACGGATATAAATAGCAGATGAGAGCTGCTGGGGTTGGGGTTTTTTTTTCTCTCCAGTTCTCTAAAGTGCAGGCTTCATTTAAAGATAAAATAATCAGTTTAAACACATAAGGGAGGGTTATATAGATTTCCTAATTAATGCATCTTGGAAAATAAACAAAAGCAAAATGCTTGTCATTTGGTACTAATGTGGTGGAATAGTGTGGCAGCAGGATCCCTGCTTTTCACTCGGCCTCTCGGAGAGATTCGGCTTCACTTCAGCTGTAAAAATGTGCAAATTACATTACTACTACATGACTGACTTTTGTAATTACATTAAGCGATTGAGATAAATCCCAGTGCTGGGTTCCCAAAAGAATGCTTGCAGCTGTGTGAGCTTCGCATCTGATCCTAGGGTTTGTCGGACCCAGCAATGCCTGCTTGCTCTTTTTTTTTTCTTTTTTTTTTTTTTCAGAGGAGGCTGTTTGGTTAAGAGGTCATGTTGGGCACAAGATGGAAGAATAAAGCAAGATTGCTTTCTAGGGTGTACCACCCAGAAATGTGTTTTGTGGCAAAGGTTAGCAGGCCATGAGGATTTGCACAGAAAGGCAGGTGCAGTATTGTTGGCGTGGCACACTTGTGAGCTTCACATGGGCAGAATGCACATGTAGTACACAGGCCCCACGCTGAGACATTGCAATCTGTGTGTCTGCTTGTTTGCCACAGAAAACAAATTGTTTTGCAGTCTTAAAAGTGAATATTGTGCGTGTTTCCCTCCCCAAAAGCCAAACGAGGTGTCGGTGGTGACAGAAGATTGCACATCTTTTAGAGAGCAGTTAATTGGTTTGCCTGGCAATAGGATGGGAAGGAAGAATATATATATTTCCTAAATTTTGTAGTTGAATTTATCATTGGGAAGGTCAAGCAGAGGAATGAGATTTTGCTAGTAAACTCAGCTGCCCAGATTAGCCAGTAAGTGACAGTTACTTAGTTTCTATTTTAATGGATATAACCAATATATAAAAATATATATCATTTTACAGTGCAAGTAATAGTGGTTGACTTGTATGGAAAAACCAAGTGTAATAAATAGCCTTTCACATGCATTAATCTGTGGATATTAGCAGCTGAGATAGGATTGCACTGAGAAAAGAATAATATTCTTTCCTAAGCGATTTTTGCTACGTGTAATTTGGAACTTGGAGTCATATAAGACCATTCTGTCTACTTAAAATTAACCCACAATGTAAAGTGGGTTTTTTTTCTTTGCTCATAGAGTAAAGCAGAATATATTGATTCTCCATATCTGAAATACACTTCAGCAAAAAGATATTTCTGTTATTGGTCATAAATTGTCTTTCAAATTTGCTTTCTTGTTAGGGACTGCAGTTAATTACATACCTTGCAAAGAAATGAAAACTGAATAATTGGAAAAAGATTTTACAGGTATTCTGTAATTTTTATCCATGGATTCTTCCCTTTCCTGTCCATTATTTACTTGTGAGGTATAGCACAAGTCATCTGAGCCTCGAGGATCAAAACTGGTGCTTGAATGTGTTGCTTTTTCACACTGTGCTGAAGTCTTTTTGTGTTTATAACACTGGCAGAATCAGAGAAAGAAAATTGTGGTTCACAATCTTTAATCTAGTAGAATTGTAACACTGCAGGAGAAATTGGGCTTTGAAAATGTAAAGCTAGTGACCATTTCAGAAGATAACTGTGCTGTTTGTCTTAGAGGTAAGAGAGAGATTCTCATTGTTGCACAGTGTTGGAAAAACAAATCTGAACTTTTTTAATGAAAAGGAATGCCAGACAATTTAGTAGCATTTCATAATGCAGCATGATGAGAACTTAGTAAAAGAAACTCAGTCTATTAACCTTGCTTTTGCTGTGAAGACCTTCAGCTGAAGTACCAGAGTGGTACCCAATAGAAAAGGCTTGACCTTGGAATAAAAGTGTGTATTCCTGGAACCCTCATTTGTAATTAAAAAATATAAAATTTGCATTAAAAAAATGAGCAAAAATGCTTACTCTGAAAAGCAAAAGAAAAATTTGATGTAATTTATCCTCTTGCTTTGCATACCATCTGCACCCCCAGGCACAGCTCATTTTCAGCGAGGGCAGCACAGAAGTCCATGTGCACTGCATAGGTTTGAAATGCTGGCAAAGAAAATGGGTAGGGAACCCACAATAAATCTTCTGAATGTCTTTTTGCAAGTGGATGTGTCAGCACTGAGTGTGTTTGTACACCTGGCCCAGTTCTGGAGTGAATCATTTTCTCTGTTGTCGCTGGGCTGAGGAATCTCAGTCACGTACCCACGAGGCTGGTGCTGTGCAGCTGGGGGACAAAAGTGTCTCTGCCTCCAGAGAGCTCATGAGACTAGACTACAGGTGAGCAGGAGGAGGTAAAAGAAAAGAGTGGTAGGAAAGGAGCTTTGCAGGCAAGAGCTGTAGCAGAGGAGCCGTGTCCGACTGCTGTCCTCTTCCCCGTGGATCTGGGGGGAAGGGGGTTTGCTAGCACAGGAGAGAACAGGGTGATGTTGAGAAGCTTTGCCAACATGAAAACTGTGTCTATACACAAATGCAGCTGTCTGAGAGCTGAAGGAGTGAGTGCTGGAGGTGGATGTCCTGGTGGGACCAGAGGCAGGCACTGAGAGGTGGTCAGTAGGGTGTGATGAGCTGGATGGAGAGATGGGCAATGGGTCTTGGCAGAGGGCTCAAGTAGAGTGTCTCTGCAGCCAGGTACACTTTGTCAGGGGAAAAGGAGGTTTTAGTGATCAAGTTTTTGTTGTATGACTGGATTAGAAAGGCCACCTCTGCAGCAGAGCAGCAGGAAGTTGACAGAGGGATGCAGTCTGAGTGTGTGAGCCCCAGGCACAGTTGGGTACTCTGTTCCCACTGTAGAGGGACAGACCTGCCTGGAACTGATGTCCACACTGCCTGAGAAGGGCAGAGAGGTTGAGGATCACCTTGTTGATTCTCTAGAAGATGTAATAGTGAACTATAGACAGAAATTGGTCCAGGAATTTAATTACTTTTGTGCTTGTCACCTACCTTGCTCTCATTAATGTTAACAGGTAGTACTGTGAGTAGATGGATGGCTTGGACTACTTCTTTTCTCCTGTTTCACCAGGAGCTGAAGGTCCTTGTGGGCAGCAGCAGATAACAGCCATTTTGCTGGGATCCTGCTGAGATCCTTGTTGTGTCTATACTGGCTTACAAGTCACTTTTCATATCCCAAACACGCCTGGTAAAACACTACAGGATTGCAGGACTGAGCTGGCAAGGGTCTGTGAAACAGTTGTGCAGTGCAAATTCACTTTAAAAAATTACAGATTAGCCTTTTGATTAATAACATGCTTGTAGCCTTGGGTTAATCTTGCAGAAGGACCCTCCAGCCCCAATCTGTAGAAGTATTAGCTATCTCCATCATTACCAGCATGTCCTATTAAGACTGACCAACTCTTCACATGTCAGCTAAACATTCAGCTTCAGGCCTGTGTGTCATTTATCACAGAGATGGAGACACTGAGCAGAGCTAAATTAAAAACTGCTGTCCCTCCTCTGGCTCTGTGTATGTCCTTAAAAATGTCTGTGTGGAGCAAGCAAGGCAGCAGATGATGTTTTGCAATGCCATTTTCTGTCAAGACTTTTTCACAGATACCAGAAAACCTAGTAAAATATCACGTGGATTGTGCTTGTGAAATTATCAAAAAAGGCAATAATTCAGACTTTCTGAATGAAAGGAGGTTCCTAGGCTTTGCTAACAACATACAGGCCTTTCCCCAATTTCCTACTACTTCTCCTTATCCCTATACTAATTATCCAGCTTTATGGCAGTGAGATCTCCACGTTCTCATATATTATGTTTTATAATTGCACATCCATCCAGCTCTTATTGCAAAGCTGGATGCTTTGGCTTTGTTTTCCCTCCCTGAAATAATTTGGATGTAAGGTTCAGCAAATGGAACCTTGCTACTTGTGTGAAGCTGCCATTTAGCCATGAAGTGAAATGCTTTTATTGAGTTTGCCCTGCAGATATGGTCCTCTGTGGCAGTGCTGTCCATATTTGGTGGCTGTGCAAGGAGAGCCAGGTGGTGCTGCAAAGCATAGCACAGTGAAGCGTGGACAGATCTAGGTTTGACATTTGTCATCCTGTACTGCTAAAGGGAAGAGAAAAATCTGCTTTTCCATATGCTTATGCTTTAATTTTTGCCTGCAGTTTTGTCCAGATGGCCTTGTGAACATTGTTTACTTTAAGATGCTGTCCCAGATGTTTTTGAATGCCGATGGATAAATGCAACAACTGTGGTATACTAATACACAAATTATTTACACAATTTTGGCTTTTTCCCCCTGCCTTTTTTTTTTTTTTAAATCTTTTTAACCATCTCTTCTCCCCAGCACTCCTCTGTATGGCTCACTTCTCTGGGGGGAAAACATCTCCACTAATATTACTGAAGCTTTGAGAGCCAGCAGTGCCCTCACGTTGCAGACACTTCCAGTTCCCATTGTCCTGCTGTGGTTGTTCTGGAGCTCAGTGTGGGTGGACAAGCCTCAGACACTGTAGCTTGCCCCTTTTAAGCATTCCAGCTAAAAGGTGTTGCTGCAGGTAGCCCAGAAGACAGTGACTGTTTCAGAACATGAGCACCTCGTTTGTAGTTCGTTGCCTTCAATAACACTTTGTCTGCTTTGTCAAGGAGAACTTGGTCTTTCCCTTTGCCCTTGTGCTCTCTTAATTTTCCACCTGAGTGGAGAGTGTTTGAAAGCTGTGTAAGCAGTATTAACAAGAACATTTAAAAATGGTTTTAAACAGCAAAGCACCTCTAACTGCGTCCGGACAAACTGGGACAGAGTTTGGGAGAACAGCTATGCCTTGATGGCACTGCAGGGTGCAGGCAGAGTGCCTCAGAAGCTTGTTGCCAGACACAATAGATATTTTAATGACTTCTTTGCTATTTAATTATATTTTTTCCCCTCTTCTAAGCAAGAAGCTACCTAAGGAGTGTACAGAAAAGAACCTTTTGGCATGAGAATTTCATTAACGTAAATAGGTCTGTTAGTTATTTCTCGAGAACACTTTAATGAGACTTCAATGTGAAACTCATTAGGACAAATATATGAATTCATATGTCAAGACAGAGGTTGCAGCATCACAGTTCTTGGCATCTATTAAGTCCATAACTCGTTTACATTGACGTGCATTGTTAATCAATATTTAAGACACTGCAGATGTCAGTAATGTTCATATTTAGTCCTGCAACCATGACAATATGAAAGTTGCTAGTAGAATTCAAGGCTAAATATTGTTAGCTCAAGTCTTTTCATTACCTCTAGGCTACAAGTTAATGACTGTCTAACTTTGCTGCCCCTCATCTATTTAAATAATAAGGGAGATAGGGAAATACGTGGATGTTATGCTGGTAGCATGGTTTTATCAAATCTTTCTCATCTGAAATTAAAACACTAGCACTGGATGTATGTGGGTTGTGGTAGCACTTCCTTGGGCTGTGACAAAGGGAGGTGGGTTGAGGAGCAAATGTAGCATTTAGGTAAACTCCTAATGACTCTGATTTGGGTGTTGACAAGGCAGATTGAATGGAGCATAAAGACTTGCAGCATTCAGGTGGTAACTTTTGCTTACCTCTCTTCAAATGCACCAAAAAGCAACCTCTGTGTGGTGTTTCTGATGTGTCTAATGAATATACCTCTCAACTGCCTATTGGTAATAAGCTAACAGAGCTCAGCTCACTTTATTTATTGCTTAATTAGAGAGGTTACATTCTTGTGGGACAGTATGATGATCATGGAAGGTTTTGTTCAATGTATGTATTTGTTGGAGGGATTTTCTCCCCCTCCAGGGGTTTGACTACCATCAAGGCATCTTTCCCCATATGGTAAAGATGCTAAAGATAGTCCATGGAAGGACTGAATTGATTAAACCACACAATGGTATAGTAATATTAATCTATAGTTTAATTACAGGTTCGTCAAAAATCATACGACTTCGTGAAGAAAACAATGAAACAAGTGAAATCCTGAAAGGAAAAAGTTCTGGTAATGGTGCATCAGTTCCAGTTAAAGGAATAAATAATTTAGGAAATACCTGCTTTTTTAATGCTGTCATGCAGGTAAGATGGAAATATATCTCTTTTTCTCAATAGATTTCAGAACTAGTTAATCTGTATAACCTGTGAGCTTCAGAAAAGGCTCTGAGTGTTACCAGCCTTCCTTCTGCTTCCTGAAGGTCCTTTTCAAATTCTTTTTTTACTCCTTTCTATCCCAGGAATATTTCCTGCTATAAAAAAAAAAAGAATTCCTGGATCAGTAGCATTTATGCACAGTAATGAGACAAGTGGAAATGTCAAGTATTTTACACACTGCGTTTGTGTGTGGGTTGTACTCCAGCATATGGTTTTATTTGCAGCTCAGCATTAGGCTGCCATGAGTAATGCAGGGTATGTACCATGCTGGTGGGATGGATGAGTAGTGGTACTCCTTGAGTAATGTCAGTGTCTTCACACTGCATTGTGATGATGTGAAGCCCCTACAATGGGAGCAATTGTAACAGTACTTTTATTGATTACATTTTTTTTCCTGGCCAGAATAAGAGGAATGAGCTATACTAATGCAGTTTTATTGATGTCGAGTGTACAACTAATCTAACACCCTCAAAACAAGCAGCAGCCTTAGCAGGTTTTGTATTGGATCAACCTATTGCTTGTCAGCTGAGCAGAGACTCTGTATGTCTCCAGACAGGAGTGAACAAATGAGAGAAAACTTCAACAAAGATGTTCTGAACTGACATATTTTACCTTGTGTTTATGGGGTTGATTGTAAAACTCAGTAAATAAAGAGTAAATTTGTAGGGAGTAGAATTGCTGCAAATCATAGAAACCTAAGTGATCAGCAGTCAAAGTTAACGAAGAAAAAGACACAAAGCTGAGATATGTTGGGCTGGTTCCTCTCCTAAATTCAGAGAGGTAAGCAGCTTTTCAGTGTGCCAAAGCCTTGTGATTCAAGGGGCATGATGAGAGGCACTGCAGTGTTCAAAGGAGAAATCATAGGATCATGGAACCATCAAGGTTGGAGGAGACCTCTAAGATCATCGAGTCCAGCCATTAACCTGTCACTGCTGGAACCCCTAAACCCTAAACCAGATCCTCCAGTGTCAGATCCAGATGCCTCTTCAACAGTTCCAGTGCCTCCACCACCTCCCTGGGCAATCTATTCCATGCCTGACCACCCTAATAGGGAAAACATTTCTTCCAACATCTTACCTGAGTCTGCCCTGTCTCAGCTTATGACCATTCCCTCTAGTCCTCAAATGATTTATGATATACTAATGTCCTCATAATGAACAAAAGAATAATTAATGAATCTTGTTGTTCAACAAAAATAACAAAGTTATTACTCGGAAACTTTTGAATTACAGAGAAAGAAATAGATACAACTTTAGAAACAGTCTGAGATCAGTGATTTTTCTAGTGCTTTTTCTAGTGGTCTGATCTAAACCTCAGTTATATATTACAAAATACATCTGTTTTTGTCTATCTCTGAAGCTAGAATTTGTACCTAAAGAAAACAGTGTAATTGAAAGATTGGTGTGTTTCTTGTGGCTTTGTTTTGGTTTTTTTTTTCTTTAAGAACCTGGCACAGACTCACGTACTGAACGAACTGATGTATGAGATTAAGGAGAAAGGAACCAAGTTAAAAATCTGCCATAATTCAGACTCTCCGTTGGTGAGTATGCAGTGAGAAACACAAGTCTGGGGCAATGTGGGAAGAAGCTGGAGAACAGGAAATCACACCTCTGGAAAAGGCACATTTTTACCCTCCCATTTCTTTTGCCTTATAATTTTTTAGCTGTTTTATGTTATCTGTGAACTCACTCCTTTTACAAAAACAATTAATCAGCCCCGGAGGATGAGGAGGAATAATTACTTCCTTTCACATTTTGTGACATTGGAGTATCAAATAATGCCTGACCCTAAGAAAGAGTGACTGGCTTCTTTTGGTTTGCCATTTAATTTCTGCAGTAGGAATGTATGATACATGAAATGGTCTATTCAGCTCTAGAAAGTGTTCATGAAATATTTTACTCCAGTCTATCTCAGGCCTTCATTGATAAGGCTTGTAAACTTTATTACATGCTTCACAGGCCAGAGGATTAAATTGAGAGAAGCAAAATTTCAGTGAGGACCAAGTTTCTTGTCCTCAAGGTCATTGCAGGCATATGGGAAAGAAACTCCTGTGCCTATTATCTGAAGAATATTCTGCTGTTCTTGTCATGTCTTAGAGACCTGGGTTTTCATAACATGTTGTTGGCAATAAAGATGACACCCCTTTCCCTCTGCTAGCTAAAGCAAGCAATTTACAGAGGAGTTTTTATTCTTTTTCCCCTTCTTTCTGCTGTTTGCTGGGAGCTTTCTGGTGGCAGTGAGGGTAGAGGGGTGGTACTCTGTTTCAGATACCTCTGAAATGATGAAGATTTCTCTATGTTGCTCTAGGTGATGTTCATAGCTCCTCCAGGCAGGAACAGCATGAAATGCACTGCCTTGCAGTCTTTATTTCCTCCAGTGGCAGTTCTGAGCAGCAACATGTTTCACTAAGTTCTCCTGAGCCACAGTGGAGATTTGGAGCTTGTTTGTGCCCAAAGGCTTAGAAAGCCAGTGGGACATTGGCTTATGCTTGATGTGAAACTTATTGCACAGCCATAAGGTTGAGAGATGTATATTTTGTTTAAGGGCAATGCTTACAATGTATATCAGGTCTTTGAAGCAAGAACTGTGTTTTCTGGTCTTTGTATGTCACCAAGGAGTTAGAGGATTGCAGTAGTCTAATAGTAATGTAGAAACTCCTACAGCTTCCTGCTTGGTAAGGGGCATTTTTCCACCTTCTGGTAGCATATTTAAAGCAAATAGTTTATATTTGTGTGTATTCATAGAGCTTATGTTTTCACAGAATCATCAAGGTTGGAGGAGACCTCTAAGATTATCAAGTCCAACCATTAACCTGTCACTCTGCTGGAACCCCTAAACCATATCCTCCAGTGTCAGATCCAGATGCCTCTTAAACACTGTCAGGGATGGTGACTGCACCACCTCCCTTTGCAGCCTATTTGCAGCATGAACACCATCCCTTTCGTGTGGATCTGCTTTCTGGACCAGGCACCCTCTCTAATTGTTTGTCCAGCAGTTGTAGCCTGTTTTTCTAAGAGTCAGGCCACTAGTAGGGAGCACTGTAGTCAGGTATGAACCTTGGAGCACATTAGGGAGAGCTGGTGGTCTGTGGCATGTAGGCAGTGCAGAAGTGTCTCCTGCTTTAAAACTGGCTTGGGTGGCTGCTGGCCAGATCTTTCCAGACCCAGAGCCTGCTGGCTGGGGTGGATCTCACACCTAGAGGGGTTGTGCATGATGCACCCTGTGCCCTGCTGGGGACCTGTGGGATCTGCCATCAGCTCCTGCTGTGAACCACTGCTGGTGCCTTCATGGCACCTGGTTCCTAGAGGCACAGGGTGTGTTTCTGTGGCTGCCCAAAATTCAGTGTGCAGCTCACAGCTCAGAGAAGCTGATCATCCCTTTCTTAAGGCTGAGTAACAGAGGGTCACTGAGCACCATCTTATGCTGGCCCAGACGTGGTCCTCTGGATTGTCTCTCCTTCAGTGCATGTGGGTGTAAGAGTAAAGCAGGTGATCCAGGACGTAGTCTGTTCCTGTGAGAATCAAACCTGCTCATTGACATGTCTGTTTCCAAAACTATTGGTCACCACTAATTTGCTCAACAAGAATTGTTTGGCTTTGCAATGATTGTTGCTTAACAATAAACTTTCTCTTCAGCTATTTAAGTCATGTAGGTGACATGAACATGTCTAAAAAAGCACCCGAAAACACTCTAAGATGGAAAGTTACATTGTTCTTTATCATGAATGTAGTCACTTGAAAGAAATCTTCTGTCAGTAATTTTGAAATCTGATGTGCAATTTACCCTTGTTTTGAAGGATCCTTTGGTGGTAAACCTTTCCAGTCCAGGACCTTTGACTTCAGCGATGTTCCTGTTCCTTCACAGCATGAGGGAGGCTGGAAAAGGTCCTCTTTCTCCCAAAGTCTTGTTCAGCCAGCTTTGTCAAAAGTATGTATTGTCAGTCTCTTTTACTTATGTATTTACTTATAATTTTTGATGATGTGTTTCTAAGTGTGCAATGTCTGTTGTCCTTCCTAAGGTGCCATTAGATTTTTTTAAGCTGGGAGTGCAGAAAATGTCTTCTTCATGTTTTAAAGTTGCAGGACTCCTTATTGCACTCTAAGGTTGTATCTGCTCTTCATGTAATGTATGGCTTAGTTCATAACCACTAATGTTCAATAGGCTTTGAACTGAGTGTGAGGGGGCAGGAAAGGGCATGGTAAAACTGAAGGAAATAGATATACCTTCCAGGTTTTGTTGTGTGTTGGCATATTAGCATAAAGCTGTGCTAATACTGCGAAGTGCAACTAGATATTTTGTAAAAAATAGAGAAAGATTTTAAATGGGAAACCTCTGCTATGATGTCTAACCTTGGCATCCATTCAAAACTAAAAAGGGTCTAACAAGTAAGGACTTGAAGCAGCACTGAAATGGCATATGGCTCCAGATTGCAAAGAGCTTACAAGCCCTAAAGAAACTCCTGTTTCTTGGTGTGGAAAATGTTTACAGTGGTGCTTTGTAGGTGCCTTCAATTATGATGCAAACAATCTGGCTTTATGAAACACCTGTAGAAGAGCTATTTAAAAGTTGATACAAATATTTCAATGCTGGCTTACAAGTAAAAGAAGTTGTAGAAGCAGAGTGACTGGAGGATGACCTAGCTGAATCTCACATTAAAAAGAGAATAATAATGCATGTTAATTTATTTGCTACAGTATTATTGTATGGAATTTTCAGCATTCTACAGCAAGAGAGTTGGGAGCAAAGTTGTATCCTCCTACCCTGGTGTTCCAGGGCAGCCTTACTGTGCAAGCCTGGGTTTAAAATATGGTATAAAGAAACAAAAACTTTTAGACTAGAGCAGGGATAATTTATTTCTGTAAACTCAACTTCAGAAACTTAATATTATATTTTCCTATTGTACTTGACTTCCTTTTGATTCCTTGTAGAGGGCCTACTAGGGAGCCAGAGAGGGACTCTGTTAGGAGCTGCAGTGATAGGACAAGGGGTAATGGGTTCAAACTGAAGGAGGGGAAGTCTAGGTTGGATGTGAGAAAAAATTCCTTGTGAAATAACCATGGTGCAGTGCACTTGGGATGGCATTGTCTTTTTAAAGTGCTAGCTGGTTTGTACCTGCTCTGTGTGTGTGTGTAGTCATCGAGTGGAAGCTACACAGTATACCAGTATTAAATCTCAGCTATCTAGTTGCTCTTTTATTAGGTTTTTTTGATGGTTAAGATGGGGATATACTTTAACTATCAGCTAAAACTGAAACATACTTTAATGTGGGCAGCAAACTAGCTGTTTAGACATGTATCTGCCAGCTTCTACCATCTCTTGCCTTCATTCCTACTTCTGACTTTTGTTATCCTTGCAGAACACAACTTAGATATAGATCCTTTACTAGCTCTACTGCCAATAACAAAAGTGTCAGCCACATCCTTTCAGCAAGAAGTGTTCAGGGGCAGCAAGGGGCTGCACAGGAGTTTTGTGATTGGTGGTGCCATAAGCAAGAAAGAAGAAAGGAGGAGATGCAGCAAGTGCAGCAATCTGCAGTGGTAGGAGAATGGAAAATTTTTGTCCTTGCAAACAGAATACATGTACTGTACATTAACTTCAGCAGTATGAATGCAGTGCTCTGTCCTGCCATTTTTACATAGCCTTTTCTCATCTATTAAAGTTGGTTTCTACTCTTCAGCAAAGCTGAAATGAAAGGGTGAGCATGGCCAGACTGTAGGATTCCCAGCTAGGAAGAATTCTGTGCTACTGCAGCATTCTCTGTTAAACTGCTTGTTTTAATCCTGCTAAGAAGTTGTGCTAATAAAGTAATCTTACAGGCATGCACTACTTGTGGGCGTCACATTGCTTCAGTGAAAACTGTTTTTACTCAACAAGTAGAGTTTAAACAACAAGTGTCCTAAAGAGATGACAGGGTGAATGTATAAAAGGAAGAAATACACTGAAACAAAACGTTTGTGTTTCAGAGAAATATGTCAGTTAACTACTGGGGAGAAGGGCATGGGGAATGACTTCTAGTACTAATGTGATAAACACAATCCAGCAAAACCAAAACAACAATGTATTATCACTTCTGAATTCAAAACACTGCACTACACTAGCTACTGAGAAAATTAACCCCATCCTGGCTAAAACCAGGACAATATATTTTGCATAAAATTTCACAGAATAATCAGAGTTGGAAGGGACCCTTGAGGATCATCTAGTCCAACTCTTCAGATGTTGCAGTATGTGAGTTTGAGCTGGGCATCCATACTCAAAAATTGAAAAGTGATGGATGGATGGATGGAAGGAAGGAAGGAAGGAAGGAAGGAAGGTTGGTTAGGTGTGGGCAGAGAGCCTGTAAAGAAAGGGAGAGCAGGTGCTGTCTTGTTCAGCTGCAGCTCTGGCATGTCACTGAGTGGGATCCCAAAACCTGCAAGTGGATACACTTTTGATGCTCTAAAGGGGTAAGAGAATTGGAACACAGTCCTTTCAACTGCAAACGGCTTCTTTAAGAGACTGGGGAGATCACAGCGTGAAGTTCATCCTCTTGTGTATGAAAGGGGATTTGTGGTGCTTTTAGAAATTAAATAACAAAAGCAAAAACCGATACTGAGTGTTAATTTTACCAAGTGGTGGGGTAGCCAGGTTGAAGAAGGGGAGAAGAAGAAAAGGAATGGATGAGTCTTTCTACAGCAACTGTTTAGCGTCTGGTACTAATTCATCCACTGTTAATTTTGTTAGTGTTGCAGCTGTCAGATGTTTTGTGAGGACAGATTGTGAGCATAGCTACAGGGCCCTTCTGTTGGTTTTCCACTATGCTGAATATCAGGACTGCAGACTTCTGACTTATCTGGAGACTTAGTGACTAATGCCACACTGATGTATCAAGAGGACATACATTTTATTCCTTTTATTTGTTATGATTGAATAATTTTATTGGTGGAAGAAAGCTTAGTTTTGTGTAGCAAGTAAATGTTGCAACATGTAAGAGATGAGTCTAGAAAGGAGTTACAGAATTTAGCTGCTTCAAACCTCCACCAAATAATTATTTATAGAGGTATTGTATTGCTACATTACCATGCAGGAAAAAATACTTCCCTAATGAAGGTTTTAGTGGTGGTCACAAAACCTACATAGGTCTTTCTTCCCCAGGAGTGTTCATCCTTCCTTCTCAGGTACAGAAGGTGGGACTGGCAGAATGGAGATCATGCATGGCTAGGACTGTTGATGTTAACAGAACTATAGGTTTGGAGGGAAACCTAAACAATGCTTGGAGCATTCCACATTCAGCACTTCTGAGGGGAAATGCTAAGGGAAACTGAGGTAATGTACAAGATACGAGAGGTGAAGGAAACAGGATTTTTCTCATGAATTAGGAGTCTTTTTG
>NW_008685269.1:0-25760 GCF_000695815.1 Acanthisitta chloris | reverse complement strand
TAGGGAAAAGATCTTTCTAGAAAGGTTTCTCAGCTTGTTTAGTTTTCCTGTTTGACTTGTACCATTAATAGCAGCAGAACAAACAGTCAGTGTTTCCCTGGGTCCCTGTTGTGACTTGCTGACTGTGCATGTTCAGGAGCTCTGACAGAGGAGACCACACCTTCTTCTCTGTACGGCAGCAGTTGAGAGATTGCATATCCTTTTTTTCAGCAAACTTTGTCAGAGTTTCCATTGTTTTAGGAGCAATTTAACAAAGCTGGATGGATGAAGTTCAGGAGTGAAAAATAGACTAAACACAGGTAAATGTGTGCGTTGGCAGAAATCACCTGCACATGTTCCTGAGTCTTGTGTTCATTTCTTCTGCTCATGAGGAAAACCTGTGCAGCGTTTTGGAGAACACAAGTATTTGCAATGTGTGTGGTATTGGTGAGTTATGTAAGCAAAGCTTGTAGCTTAAATGAAAGAGAAACCAAATAATTTCATTAGGTACATTGGAGGTGTATTCTCAGTGCAGTGTTCATGTTAACCAAAATTTAGGGAGAGGTAAGAGAAATAGGAAGCCTTTCTGTCAAGAGAGACTTGAATATAGGGAGCTTAGGCAGACAAAACATGAAAAGGAGGCGTGACAGCAAGAGAAGGCAATAAATGATAGAAGATAAACCAGCTGTGCTTCTTTAACTGCCCTCAACAGTTCAAGGAGCTGTCTGTGAAACTCAAAGGCAGCAGATTTAGAGCCAGGGGAAAAGAAAAAACAGGAGGTTTTTCAACATTTTATAGCTCTAACTTGTGGAACTTGTTGTCACAAAGCTCTGTTGAAAATCTTAGAAGGACTTAAGGGAAGAAAGAAGAATTAGACATTCGTACACAGAGAAAACTTTTTGGGTTTTATAGGGATGCATGATCTCATGCATAAAAGCCTTCACTTGGCTACCAGCTGGTAGGAAGAAATTTCCCCAGCCAGGTATTTCCATTACTTGGTCAAAAGAGATGTGTTTTCCCTCTGATGGTTAAGTGGGTTCTGTTATGTCCATTCAGAGCTACTTCTGACAAGTGCTTTTTGCTCAGGTACCGGAGATCTGGTGCATTGCAAGAAAGTGATGTTGCCTTATTTTCTCCTTCTGGGGGAAGGTGAGACAAAAAACATTAATAAATCAGCCAACACATCCAAAGAGAGCTAAGTGCTGTCTGTCCATTCCCTCGAGATAGTACAGTTGTGCCTGGTGTTATCTGTTCCTTACATGTGGGGCCAAGCCCATGTTTGGTTGGTTTTTTTCCTACCAAGCACCTCCTACCAAGCAGAACTGTAGTTTCTGCATGGCATTATTAATGGGGTTCCTCTGCATTTTGCACTACTGGAAAAAATAGAGTAGTGTGTTGTTTTCTGTTTCTAAACACTTACTATTGTTTCTAAAGCTTTCCAAGGTATTAGGCTATCTTCTGCTCAAAGACAGTCATTCTGGAAAGGATGATTTTGGTAAGGGTTTTTATTAGAGGCAATAAAGGTGTTTCAGCTCTGTGCACTATCATTGAATGGCTGTAATTGTATCCCAGTTCTGCTTTTTGAGCTTCATTTCCCTCAAGTGAATATAAGAGAGGAATTAAACCCACTAGGCTTTTTTTTTTCTTTTTTCTTACTTTTAAAAAGGGTGTTCTGATGTAGTTTTTGTTATTACAACAGTCTAGGAAGTAGATGACCGTGAAAAGTATTTCTTTAACTGTCAGTCAGGCAGTCAGAACTGGTCTCCAGATGAGCAATGAGAGGCTAGATAAGTACTGTGCATGTAGATGTCACAGTTGTCCTTCACCACTTATGGCCATTAGCAGGAGTCCAACCTGTTCTGTCATTATCCTGCTGACACTGTACAACAGGTTGTATCGCATTGGCACTGGCTCCCATATGTCAGCACATCTGTGAGCGGTCAACTCAACCAACCATCTCCAAGTCCTCCACTTTTGCCAAGGATCTTGCTTGAAGCATATTTTCAAGGAGACGAGAGCACACATCTTTTAGTTGTCAGATTTCTGTGTATCAGCATGGATTAATTCCTTTTTTTCCCCCCCCCTCTAATTCTGATTTATAAGTATAGGAAGTTTCCAGTAAACGCATTGTGAGGTGTGAAATTCCCTCCCTCCCTTCCTCCTGTTTGTTGTCGTTATTCTTTGGTTTCCTTTTGTGGCTCCAACAAACAAATGCACTAATCTCAGCTGTTTTTCTACAGAACATGAGATATTTAGAATGATATACAACATTACACAATGTGCTTCGAGCATCTTGTTCAAGGCCAGGCTGGGTGAAGCCTTGAGCAACCTGATCTAGTGAGGAGGTGTCCCTGCCCATGGCAGGGGGTTGGGACTAGATGATCTGTTAAGTCCCTTCCAATCCCTGAATTCTATGATTCTATGACTCTATGCTATGCCCATGAATGACACATTAACTATATGTGAAGCAGTATTAACAATGACATGATTTATCAGTCCAAGTAAATGACTCAAACCTTACATAGCATCTTTACAAGTCACTCTCCCTGCCACTTCACTTTTCCCAGAGTCAGTTAGGTTGGAAGGGACCACAATGGGTCATCTGGTCCAACCTCCCTACTCCAGCAGGGCCATCCCAGAGCACATGGCTCAGGATTGTGTCCAGGTCGTTAAAATCTGATTCCAGTCATCCTTGCCTCCATCCAAATTCAGGCATGTAGCTTTAGTACAGGCTCAGAGAAGCCTAGATAATCTTGTACCTGTAGATGCACTATGTGCTAGTGAAGTGCCAGCTCATTTAAGCTAATAAAACTGTGTGGAACATACAGGTAAACTATTTTCCCTTGAAACGTAAATCAGTAAATTAATTTTCACCTGAAATGTTTATTGTATCAGTGCAAACCATAAGCAGTAACAAAAAATATGTGTGGGGCTTTGTCCTGATTTGCATGGAAGATTAGCTCTGTGGGACATATCTACAGTAAAAAAACCTCCTGGAACTGTGATGGAGTTTTTCCTTGCTTCTTTGTCAAGTCATTATTAATTTTTCTTCCTTATTAATTAGTGTCTCTGGCAGAGGTTCTGCTTCTGTGGCCAAAACCGAATAAAAATCCCTATTAATATCAGGATCAGGTTGTGTATGTGCAAAGTTTTTTTGGAGCTATTAATGTGCCTATACTGATAGGCTGAATACACTCACTGATTCTCACTGCCTCAGGAAAACAAGAAATGTCTCATAAATTAAAGATAATACTCTGCCTAACTAACCAGATCTCTCAGAACTGAGCTGATTTTGGCATCTGGGTTAAAAAAGGAAAAGGTTCTTTCAGATTCCTGGACATTCAATGAGAGGAAAGTGTTTTAGTTGATTGAAAAGTGAAACTGTCCATGCATGGAAACATGTGCAGGCAGATATGTGTTATTTGTTTTAAAAAGTTGTTTATTGGAGCCAAAATAAAGGGGTTTGTATTTGGTTATTATGATCAAATGAATTAGAAATAAAGCATTTCATTTCAATAGAAGAAAATATTGCATTTTAATAAGATTAAGCAAAACATTAATTTTTTTAAGAAGAGTATTTTAAGTATGTAAATATTAATTGGCTTTTTTAAAATGTGAAATTAATTTTTTAGGTTGACCTGTTCATGCAAAAAAACCAATTACTTTAAAAAGGATTCTTGAAAAAAATCACCCACTCTGCTGATTGCAGATTTTACAGTAAGTCTCATGGTAGAGCAACATCATTAAATCATTTTTAATTAGGGATATTCTCAACTTTGTGTCAAAAAGCAGAGCTCAAGTTCAAATGTGCAAGTTTCCTGTTTGCAAATGTGAACATGTTGTTTTGCATATCAGGTCCAGATTTATTCCACTTAATTTTAGGTACTGACCTTAGGTGTTTGCCTTGTCACCTTTGATCCCTCTCCGGTTACACCTCAAAGTGCCTCCAAGGCACAGCTCAAAACTGAGACCCTTGGATCACTCTACTGTTTGTGGCCCCTGTGTGCTGTGCCCTGACTTGGCATCTTGACATCTTGCCCAGCTTCATGTTTTACTGCTCTAGACATGTTGCACATCTGATGTGTTTTCTGATAGCCTTTAATTTCTCCTATCGACAAGCACAAATTTCCAGGGCAAACCTGAGCAGCTTTAGTGTATGAGTGGGAAAGAATCTCCTTCAGGAACCCTAGAGCCACTGAAGAGCATGGCTGGGCAAGTGAGAGCATTGTGCCAGGGGAAAATGCTGATATGTGTTTGCAGCTTGATGTACAGGTTAGCCAGAGCTACAGTCTGTGGCTGGAAATGCAAAGTGGCTCAACATGTGTTTTATAAAAGTGAGTAGCTGAGTAAGTGGTTGGTTTTTCTTGGTGCTCTGCCCATTTGCTGAAATTCCTGTTTGAGCTCTACTCAGCCAGTTGTCCCCTCTGTGAGGTTTTGAAGGGGTCAGTCTGCAGCGAGAGCCACATCTGATGTTTGGTGGCATTACTGGAAATGCATAAACCCACCCAGTACAGTCCTGAGTAGTGTGCTCTAGGGGACACTGCTGGAGTGAGGAGGTTGGGTCAGATGGGCTTCTGTGGTCCCTTCCAGCTTGCTGTGGTTCTGTGCAATCCAATTTTAGATTATTAGGTTCAGAACTGTACTTAAAGGTCTAAAAGATAACCTGCCTGGAAAGACAGGAGAAGTTTGGCCCATCAGTCACAGTTAAGAGGAATAAATAATAGGAATAAATAAGAGGAATAAAGAAATAGTGAATATTTACTCAGTCTTGTTTGGGGTTGCAAGAAGCTGGAGACCCAAATTAGAATCACAGAATCATCAAAGCTGGAGGAGACCTCTAAAATCATCGAGTCCAACCATTAACCTGCCACTCTGACTCCACCACCTTGTGGGAGACCAATCCAGACACATCTCCCTGGGCAATCTGTGCCAGTTTTTGACCACCCTAATAGGGAAAAAAAAGTTTCCTAACATCTGCTCTGTATCTCCCCTGTCTCAGCTTATGGCCATTCCCTCTAGTTGTCTCACTGCAGCCATGGCAAGAGAGACCATCACTGGAAGTGTTTAAGAGGTGTCTGCATCTGACACTGGGGAATATGGTTTAGGGTTTAGGGGTTCCAGCATTGGCAGGTTAATGGTTGGACTGGGTGGTGTTAGAGTTCTCCTCCAAACTTGATGATTCTATGACTCTATGAAAATCTTCTGTTTCTCTCCTCCATGACATTAGGAATGTTTGGTGGTAGGGAAGTACTGGTGTAGTCTGTCAGGAGAGCTCTGCTAGTGTGGATGAGACTCTAGTGGCAAAGCTTTATTTTAGTCAAGCCATACTCAACAGGGTCAAAACGTGACCCAGGTTAAAGTGCAGCATGGTTGGTGTAATTGCTACCACACCAGGAGCTTCCTAAAGCCCCATGAGGTACCTATTTGTACCCCTGGCATCCAACAAGAGTCTGATGTAGACACTGTCTTCTTAAGAACCTCCCGAAGTAATTTTAGCTTCCTTACTGCTTTCTCCACAGGGCTCCTCGATTTAAGGGGTTCCAGCAACAGGACAGCCAGGAGCTTCTGCACTATCTGTTGGATGCAATGAGGATTGAGGAGACAAAGGTAATGTCTTTGTGTGTCTTTTTAAAGAACTTATGGTGAACTTCTAGTCATTGCTTCAATGTTCTTCATGTTCCCAATGTTTTAAAGGTGTACTTGATGAAGTAAGAGGGGCTGTTTGAGAAAAAAAATTGCTTTTTTTTGGTCAGATGATTTAATTATGTTCATGTTGATTTGTTAAAATTGTTGATTGGAATGAAAGTTTCAGTGAGCAGTAGAAAGAGTATGGTAAGTAGAATGTGGTAACTCTAGGAATCCAAACTGTTTGCCTTTAAAATGTAAGGATAAAAAAAAAGAAACTTTTGGGGAGTCAAGAAAGTCAAAGTAGGACATCTGATTTAGCTGACAAAGTGAATTTGAAAGTTTTGGGACAAAAATGAGCAGCTCCTGGCTCTTGGCCAGCCCACAATTTTCCTTGAAAACTGAAAAATAAAATAGGGGGAAAAATCCTTACAAATTTCCTTGTATCTCTTGAAAGTGTAAAGAACTCTGTTTTATCAATAAAGTGCTGCTTCTTATTACTTAATTTTGACACTCAAGTATGCTTGCTATGGAAGCAGTTTGTTATATTGAAAATGTCTCTGAGTGTTTTTTGTTTCTTTCCCTTCATTATTTCTGCCTCCTGCACTGCTGAATGCAACAAAGTGTGTGTTTGCTTGCTTGAGTTAGTTTGACCATATCAGATTTAATCTGCCTGACAGTCTTGGACGCTCCTTTTCAGATGATACCTTGGTGATTAGCCTTTCTAAGTCTCCTCTAAAGGAAGGCCTCAAACTTCATACTGACCAGAGTATTTCCTTTTCCCTCTCACTCAGTAATGCAATGAATGTGATGATTTTCCTGTGAGAGTGGTGAGACACTGGCACAAATTTCCCAGAGAGGCAGTGGATGCCCCAACTCTGGCAGTGTTCAGAGCCAGGTTGGGTGAAGCTTTGAGCAACCTGATCTGGTGGGAGGTGTCCCTGTCCCTGTTCCTGACAGGAGGTTGGAGTCAGGTGGGGGTTGGTCTCTTCTCCCAGGCAACCAGCAGCAGGACAAGAGGGCACAGACTCAAGCTCTGCCAGGGGAGGTTTAGGTTGGATATTAGGAAGAGATTTTTTCCAGAGAGAGTGCTCAGGCATAGGAATGTGCTGCTCAGGGAGGTGGTGGATTCACCATCCCTGGAGGTTTTCAAGGTGAGACTGGATGTGGCACTTAGTGCCATGGTCTAGTAACCACAGTAGGGTTGGACTTGATGATCCTTTTCCAACCTGGTTGATTCCATGATTCTATGATTCTTCTCCGATAGATGCTTGTGCTTTCCCCTCAAGTCAGTCTCTCGCTTCACCAGCGAACACGCCATCATTCTGATAACCTGCGTTTGGATCTGCCTTTGGAATCACTTATTATTAGAGAGCAGTGACAGCTATGGTAGCTACCTCAAAAGAGTGATAGAAGAGAGTGAGAATTTACAGTGACCTCTTGGGCTGTATTTCTGACTGGACACAATCCTGAGCCATGTGCTCTAGGATGGCCTTGTTGGGTTAGGGAGATTGGACTAGATGACCATTGTGGTCCCTTCCAGCCTAACTGATTCTGTGTTTTCTGCTGCCCCATCACCAGGCAGGGAGAGGTGGGTCCCACCCTGCCCTGCAATTACACCCCACTGCTGCCTTAATGGTGCATTACTGCAAACACCTCGGGGTTCTTTATCCCCTCAGGGTGCTCTGACACTAACAGTAGTATCCCCCCCCCCCCCCCCGCCTCCCCTTTCTCTGCTTGTCTCTCTGGTTTTTTAATCATCCCCTGTTTCAGGTCTGTAGATAGACAAGCAGCAAACAGCCCATGGTGAGCTCTGGTCACTGTGCTGGCTGGACACAAGCAGGAGCTTGGCAGCTGCCCCTGTGGCCTCCCCACCATGCAGGCTCTGGCTGGACACAGTCTGCAGCAGTGTCTACCACCAGAACCCTGTAGCAGGTGGTACAGACACTAACCTTCCTTTTTCATGCCACTTTAAAACTGCTTCTTCCCTGCTTCCCTACGAGGATTGATGGTTTTTAAACCCTAAGAGTTCCAATGAGAAATACCTATGGTACACAACATCACACTAGTGGTAGGAACTAACAAAAAAAAAATCACATTTCACTTTTGCCTCTTCTTTGTGGCTTTCTATCTTGTATCTGATACTAGTGCTGAACTTTTTCCCTAACCCTGTGAGGAAAAGCTAGAAGGTGTGTAAGTACACAAGTGGATTTTGAAGCTAAAAGCTTGTCTATAGGACAATAAAGATGACATAGTGTCTGCTGTTTCCAGCAATGTGGGCTGGAGATGGTTTCACACCAGGGCCTGAAGTGGCTGAACCCTGCTGCTAATTGATTAATGTCTGCTGCCATTGTCCACAGCACCCTGCCCATTCAAAGACTATGTCTTTCTTTGACCTAAATAAATGGTTCAACGAGCTAATCCCAACAAAAGGGTTGCTTATGGCCCTAAACCCATTTATGGTGCTCAACTTCATGAATTACCTATTGATTAATCCTTTTAGTATATTGTTGGCTTTAAGATGAACAAAGCTGAGCTCGGGGCAGCGGGAGTTAATTCACAAGCCAGGTCACATACTCATAAGGTCGGAGGATGACTTGGTCTGATGGGTGCCTGAACTGGAAACCAAACCTCCGACGCTGTCTGTCACCCTCACACTTTTGTAATATGTGGCTTGAAAGTACTTTGCTGCCTGGAAACAAGAGTCATTTGTTATTCCTTTCCTGTTAGAACACAGGGTTTGCACTGCTAGTGGAAGGTTTGGTATCACCGTTTGTCTCTTACAATGGCACTTTCAGTGTGACTTCAGTGACACATTTAATTACGAATGTCATTTGCACACCGTTGTGGGAGATGTGTACATGTTACTGGAGTTTGTGGGTCAGAGAGCCAGTACATTTGCCAGGAAAAGGAGAAGCATGGGTCAGGCATGCTGCAGTGTTCCCCATTAGGGGATGTGATTCATCCTCCTGCTTCCCTCTCTGCAGCCTGTTGAGGTTGGGCTTTTGTACCAGCCCATGCAGTTCTGCTGCCAGGGGACACCTCACAGCAATACAGCATCTCCTCACCCCAGGACAGCTGAGGAAGAGTGGGGGGAAGCACCCCCTGTCTGGAGGGGCAGCCACAGCTCATCATTCATGAATTTGCTTCTTTCTGATCCTTCTTGAGGCTTATGTACCTCGCTTAAGTTACAGGGAGATCGAGACCTCCCTTATCTATCATCAGATAAACACCTTCAGACTAGCCTTGTCAATCAACTGCAGTATATAATAAAGCCATTTAGACAATCTTGTCTAAAAGAATTGAATAAGTGAGGCTGGGCTCAAATACCAGGGAGTGCTAGAAAGGGCGAAAGCTGCATGTAATATCTTCAGATTAGATTCAGATTAGATGTTAGATGTCAGATGAGATGTTAGGAAAAATGTTTTCCCTGACAGTGTGGTCAGACACTGGAATATGCTGCCCAGAGAGGTGGTGGAGTCAACATCCCTGGAGGTGTTTAAGAGAGGTCTGGATCTGGCACTGGAGGATATGGTTTAGGGGTTCCAGCAGGGGCAGGTTAATGGTTGGACTGGATGATCTCAGAGGTCTCCTCCAACCCTGATGATCCTGTGATTCTATGATTCTAAGTATAATGTATCCTAGTCAATCAGTAATAGTCCATTCTGCAGTATATTTTTTCCCTCCAGCAGTAGAAGAAATGGATAGTATTTGTTCACTGAAAATCTCATAGTTTATTGATAAGTTGCCAAGTATCCTACGATGGTTCCCTTTGTAAGAGAAGGAAATTTTTGGATGGTTACCTACTAAAGCTAAGCTTATGTAATTCTGATGTTGTTAGTGAATAACAACAGTATCACAGAATAACCAGAGCTGGAAAGGACCCTTGAGGATCATCTAGCCCAGCTCCTGGCCCTGCACAGGACATCCCCAACAATCACACCATGTGCTGAGAGCATTGTCCAAATGCCTCTTGAGCTCTGTCAGCCTTGGGGCTGTGACACTGCCCTGGGAGCTGTTCAGTGCCCAAACACCTCTGGGGGAGGAACCTTTTCCTAATCTCCAGCCTAAATCCGTATTTTACGATCTTAAATTATATTTACTTTAAAGAAACAAGACAAGATAAAAATCTAATAAAATATTACTAGTTTTCAGATTGTTTACCCTTAAAATATGTTCAACATATAAAATGATGTTCATTTCTTCTTAACTTACAGCGTATACAAACTGGTATCTTAAAAGCATTTAATAACCCAACTACTAAGACAGCAGATGAAGAAACTAGAAGAAAAGTCAAAGGTATGCAACTCTTTATTGAAAACTTTTAAAAACATGCAAGTTTTAAATACCATTTTCTTCAGAACTCCCTATTGCAAACCTCAGGCCCGAAGTGCTGTAGTTCCCAGACTTTTATTCTGTGTTATTCTAGTGCCGCCTAGTGTGGACCTAAAGCATAGAGAGCTTAGTATGTGCTGACTTGCATCTTTATAGCCAGGATAAAGGCTCCCACGGTGTTAATAAGCCTCTTAGAATGATAGATAGAATATAATTTTGTTTTCTAAAATAGCCTTGTTTTATGATCATGATTACTGTATCCCTCAGAGAAGCCACTTCCCATAGCTAATATTGGTTTCTCTCAGTTGTCTGACACTTTGGGCACTCTAAATGTGATTCCAAAGTCAAGCTGTCTCTAAAAATGGCATGTTTTCTTCAAAACAAGGGGTTTTAAGTTTTCTGTGTGTTTTTTTTTAATAGTTCTAATTTGGGGGGATTGTGTTTTAATTCAAATCATACTGATTAAAACGTTTCAAAAGTCATCCTTTCCAAATCTTGTGAAATTAAGGCATAGAGATATATTAGAACAGACTTTTGTTTCATTGTTTAGAGTTTGGTGGTTGCAAAAATGACAACCTTTGTGCTACCCCAGTGCCTGTATCAAGGCAATGCAATGTCATGTATTCAGAAGAGAACTGAGGTTTCTTGAGAGATACAGTACAATTGTTCTGTTACAGAAGGTGGGGAAGGGCAGGATAAAAGGGAACCTTCTCACTAAAATCTCTTAAAATGTTGAGATAACACAGCATGTACTGTATTAGTTACTGTGTCATGTTCAAAGCATTTTGAATGTGTTTGAAAATTGTGCTTTTGTAATATGTCTCGGAAAGAATTTTGTTGTACTTATAGTATGGCATTGGATCTGTTCTTTTTTTTCACATTTAAAAAAGGCAATGTTTTTTCAGCATATGGAAGAGAGGGTGTGAAGATGAACTTCATAGATAGGATCTTTGTTGGTGAATTGACTAGCACTGTCATGTGTGAGGAATGTGAAAATGTAGGTATTCTGGAACTTGGTTTGATGTGGAATAGATCACATACTGGTTTGATTACGTTGTCTTGAAAGTATAAAATTGTGTGGCCAATTTTATACTTGTTTGTTTGTTTGTAAAAACAAGACTTGATTGAAAGTTTCTCATTTGAAATGATTTATTCCTTCTTTAAAGCATTATCCTCCCAAACCTAAGAAGAAGAGTCCTTTGAATTCGAAAAGGATTCAAGTACTGGGCTTGATTTTACATCTGAATTAAGGCTGGAGGTTCCAAATTCAATAATCATGTGTGTTACACTCCAATTATATTTGATATTTTTAAAGCACTTGCCTGTCTTAAAACATAAATCCTCCTGCCTGCTCTTCTGGGATGTACCTGAAAACTGGGAATGGCTTTGAAGTAGTCTGAGTGGGGAAATGCTAAAATGACTTCTTTTTCCTTGAAGTGTGTTTTATAATTAACATAATAACCCCAATGATCAGCATATTCCTTTCATAATTAATCTTACTGACATTTCATCGTAAATGCTTTCCATGATCCTTATGATTTTCTTTAAGTTTGAAAGAGAAAAAAAATTAAATCTTTTTTTGCATGACTTTTCTAACTGAATGTTTACATTTGTGTTTGGTTTAAAACATTCTATTTCATATTATAGAGATTAAGTAAGTTAATCAATCTGCAAAATTAAGCACAGTCCTGCAGTGCCAGGTAAACCTCCCTGTGTGTGATGTGCAGATTACACTTCTATGTGCTGCTAGTATCAATGAAGAACTTTGACTAGATAAAAAAAAAAAAGAGGTCGTATGTATTTTGCATGTCTCATTTATTTTTGCTGGATTCTTGTATTCTGCCTGCACAGGACTTGGGAATTTGCTAGCTGTAGCCCTTTGAGGAAGAGTTTAGCCTTGCCTGAATTGGCAAGATGTTTTTGATTCGTGTTTGTTCATGCAAACTGAGACTTTAGAGGAACCCCTGTTTGAACAGTGCTCATCAGGCAATCACTCACCATAGTTTCAATGGTCTCATTTATTGCTTTACTGGAACCTAAACCATCCTGAGTCCCTCTCACAACAGGTAAAAATAACCCTGCAGTCCATATCTAATGTCACAGGTGGGAGACAGGGTCACAAATACAAGACAAGGGCAAGGCTGACGGTCATTAAGGGCACGACTATCTTCAGTGACTTCAATATAAAACATGATTTTTACTGTTTTCTTTTTTAAAGGTTTTGTTTTTCAGTCTTTCCAGATGTAAGATAAGCCAGTTTTGGAAGGAATTTGATAACAGCTTAGGGAACAGCCTTTGGAGAGATGTTCTAGTGATTAAAGACAGATGAAAAGTGCTGAAAGAGATTGTCTTTAGCTATGCTTGGCAAGGTATTTCCAATTTCAGCTTAGATTTTGTGTGGCTTACAGATGGCAAAAGAAAACCTCAGTACAGAAAAAGAAGGTTGGGGTTTTTTTCAATCCCCTTTTCCCCAGTAATTGGATTTATTTTAATAATTACTAGAGTATGTTATGATGTGAAAAAAATCTAACCAAACTTTTGGCTGTAACCACTAAGACTGAGTCTTACCCAAGAGCATCAGGTTAGAACCTGTCACCTAACTGTCACTAACCAGCCCTTGCTGCATAACAGTGTGTGAGGTCAAATGCCTGTGCAGGAGTGCCCAGGATCAGGAAACTCTCAGAGATAGCTTTCTGCAACACTGTTCCATCTAGAAGGCCCATGTGACTTGAAAATCTGCCAGGAGCCCAGAGAAAGTGAGCACCACACTATGGGCAGGTCACGCCCAGATGAGTGGCCTTGCCCTTTGTGTCTGTATGCTGAGATTTTGTGCAGTGTTCAAAAGGAAATTAGAGCTAACTTAAAGTTAGTGGGAAGTTCTTCATTGTAGTTTGATCCATCTTGTAACTACTTAGCTATTTGCATAGTTTCTGATAATAAATTGATTAAACAAAGGGAGCTATGTGCTAAACCCATACAATGTTCTTGGCATTTAAATCCATTTTCTCTTTTTCTTCAAGATTTCAACAGTAAAAGAACCTTTCATTGATCTTTCACTTCCTATAATAGAGGAGAGGGTAAGAAACAGAATATGTAATAAATAACTATTGCTTCCAGTGGTTTGTTTTTGCATACCTGTATGAAGATATTTATGCATACATAGAGTTTTGATCTCAAGCCTAAAGATGGAACCATGTCCATAAATACATGTGTTGTCATATATCTGTTGTTTATATGATTTTCTTTATATATATATATATATGTAGACATAAAATGTCATAAGTGCATTTATTTTTAGATGAGTCCAAACTTGGACCAAATGACCATAGTAATTTATGGTATCTATAGGTCTAAGATTGACTTGATTTAGTAGTATATACTTACCTGAGTAGAATGATTATAAACTTCTTATTTTTACGGTTCAGAAAGTTAGATTCTAGTCTGTTGGTTTGCATCTAGAGAACTTGAGTTCTCTAGATGCAAACCTAGAGTGTACCTAGAGGATGAGACAGTGTAAAAATAGATATGCAGCTGCTAGAAATGTGATGGTGGTGTGGCAGCTCCTTCCTCACCTCACAAGGTGTTAGGCTGCACCAGAGACTGACTTCTGGAGAGCTGTGTCCCCTTGGATAAAGTCACATCTCATACAGCTATGCTTGTGTTTATACAACAATAGAACAGATTATTTGATATTGTATTCTGTACAGGAATTTTGTGTCACTCCTATTCCTTGTGGCTTTCAGTTGATCTTGCAAAGATGTTGACAGTGAGTTTATGATAAATAAAATTAGAAAGTAGTCTTATATCACAATTCAGGGTCTAGTTAATTAGATTTAGGTAGGTCACTGTTTTCTAAAGTAAAGGAAAAAACCCACCTACATTCATATTTTCTGTAGGTTGCAAAGGAATACAAATTGACATATTGCCTTTCCTAATTGTCTGTCTAATTTCTTAGGTTGCCAAACCTGTGCCTTTGGGAAGAACAGGTAAAGGCAAAAGTGTACAGGAGGCAGATCTTGGTCAATATAACTGTTCTTCTATCAGTACACTGAATAATCAACCCAAAATTGTCAAGAAACATGCTTTAACAAAAGATAAGGTAAGAACTGAAATACTCACACTAGACAGTCATCTTGAGTTTGTTCTGAAGCTTCTAGGGTGACTTGGAATTTCTAGGGAATTTTGACACCTATAAGTGGGGTTTTTTTTTGTATACATATAGATGACATAGACTTGTCTTAAAATACTTAGGCCATTAGCAGAAGCCTGAGAAATGACAGGCACTGGTAGCATTTTAGTTTTCTATTCCAGGGTTTCATTTGTAAGGAAAAAAATAAATCTGCAAGCTAGTTTCAATTCAGTAGGTTTGGAGCTATTGCAAGTGTCTGTGAATCAGGCCCTAACACACTAAACACATGTGAAAAAAATGGATAACAGAATAACCATATGAAAGAGTGATAGGAGAGGAGAACTGATGGATGCAGAGAAAGGACATGAAGGAGGAAGGAAGACAAGAATGGAAAGAAGTAGTGCAGAAACTGTTATGGGAGAAAAGGCCTAAACCTCAAAGTATTGAGGTGAATGGAAGGATTGCCACTGGCATCCCTGGAATTCAAACAAGGGGGAAAACCTAAGGGAAAAGAAAGCTGCTCATTTCTTTTGGAAAGTAGCCAAACAAAGGAAGGAAAGAAAAGAGTAATGAACATTTACAAATCTAAAAATCTAAAATCTTTAGGAGTAGTTTTCCATGGCAGCAACCTTTTCCTTTCTTTTTGCAATCTTGATAAAAATAAAAACCCCAAACAATTTCAGACAATATACAAATTAGCAAACTAGGGATGCTTTAGTTAGTTCTATGACAAGGGCCCACAAGATGAGTTGAACTTTCTTCTGGAGCTGCTCATCAGCTAATGCCTCTGATGGGAGAACATGGGACTAGCTTAAACCTGAGAACCTTTTGGAAGCTCAAGTTAGATTAAGTGACTAGCACTTCAAACGTGCCATCTGCAGCTGTCACAAAGTGAGAGCAATTAGTTGTGGGAAGTATTGATCCCACAGTAAGTATAATGCTCTTAACTGACTGGGATGAAGGTTTCTAATCCTAAATTGGTTTAAAAAGATCTTCAGGGAATCAACTAGCTTAAACATATGAGAGATGGAGAATAAAAAACACTACGTGTAATTTGCTTTGAATTTGTCATGTTTTAAAAGGTATGTTAGATTGCAGATCTGTTTTCTGTTTCTGCCCTATGTTACTGAAATAATAATCATGCCATAATTCACAGAATCAGTTGAACCATGAGAGAAGGCTTGCCAGGAAAGCTTCCTCCAAGGAAGAACAAAGAAGTCCTGTTATCATGCAGGAAAAACCCAAAAAGCTTGAGCTGGAAGGTAGCTCTGGCTACTCCAAAGACACACCTGCTGACTCAGCTGTCAATGGCAGCCAGACAGAGGGCAGTGAGAAGGAAGCCAGTCGCTCTGAGAGCAGCTTTGATGCAGACAGTGAGGCCTCAGAAAGTGAAAGTGCTTCAAAGCAAACAACTTTCAGCCCGTCCAGCAACTCCTCTGCTCTGCACGTCAGCCACATCAACGTCAAAGCGCCGCACAACAAGCCAAGTGACAGCAACGAAGAGGTGATCTCCAGTGCCATATCCAAACTCAGCTTCTGTGACCCTGTCAGCGAAGATAAAAAATTGACCCGTGGAGATCCAGCGTTGGGCTTAGCCAATAATTCTGTGTTCTCAGTAGACAAATCCTCACTGTCCCAAAACCCTCAGAATGCTTTCCAGACGCTTTCCCAAAGCTACATAACCAGCTCCAAGGAATGTTCTGTTCAGTCCTGCCTTTACCAGTTCACCTCTGTAGAGCTCTTAATGGGGAACAACAAGCTTTTATGTGAGAGCTGCACTGAAAGGAAACAGAAGTATCAGAAGAAAACCAACTCCACAGGTAAAGTGTTTGTACCTCTCTGGACACTTTCCAGCATTGCCTTCCTACACCTGTGCTCTGGCTACTGTCCCATCACTCCAGCATAGGCCTCCTCATTGTGGCTAACTGGAACATGTCTCCCCAAGCAGAACTTGTTTGTAACAACTTAGAACTTCATCAAGCAATGGCAGCAAGGCTAAATTTTAAGAACATAATTGTAGATCTAACTTAGAATTCACAGGATCATAGGACCATCAAGGTTGGAGGAGACCTCTAAAACCATCATGACTAACCATTAACGTGTCACTGCTGTAACCTCTAAACCCTAAACCAGATCCTCCAGTGTCAGATCCAGACACCTCTTAAACACTTCCAGGGATGGTGACTCCACCACCTCCCTGGGCAACCTATTCCACTGGAATAGATGGAAAAGGAAAATTAATTCAAAACTAATCATTATTTATTTTTTCCTTCTAAACAAAATATATAAGAAGTCACCTACTGTTAAATTAAATGCTCTTTTCTACCTTAAATGAAATATTTTCCTTTGGACATGGTTAAAGCTGGTAAATTAATTCATTTTTTTTCAGCAAAAAGAATATGCTGGTGGCATGTTCCTTTTTACTGTGTAGCTAACAGATACTTTTGGTAAGAGTCCTGTGTTCAGTGCTCTCTATACCACAGGGAGATTTGAGTCCACATATCCCAATCCTGTGTGCCCAAACCAGCAGGTTATGAGGCATCCTGAAGCAGAGAGACCTCCTCAGACCTTTCCCTTAAATAAGTGTGAAGTATACAGTCATTCAGAAAATGCTGAGGAATGGAAAATTAACCTCTTAGTGATTAGGACATTAGCAGAGATTAAGAGGCCTGTGCCTTCCAGTTTTTGTCAGGGATCATCCGTTTGTCTTAGGTTCTAACAGGAGAGTTGGGTGCCATAGTAACAGCCAATGTAGGTATCTCAGTGTGCAAGCTGACCTAGATAGTGTACAGCCTTCCAACTTTTGATCTGATTTGCACAAGCCTGGCTAAAATAATGCTCAGATTTGGCAGATTATGTTTGTTAATAACCAGAAAAATGAGAAAATATTTTTTCTGTTGCTCCACAAAATTTCCCCTGCGTTTTACATAACAAGTACAGAACCATCACAGCACAGATCTATTCTGACTGCAGTTCTGATATTCATAAATGCAGAAAAGAAAATGGAAGGTGTCTACACAAATGCTCGGAAACAGCTGCTGATTTCTTCAGTTCCTGCTATTCTTATCCTCCACCTGAAAAGATTCCACCAGGTAAGAGGCCAAAACCCTCCTGTAATATTCCCCTGTCCCACTGGAGGACAAGCAGTTCTCTAAGTGTTGCTGTGCATACTCATATTGGCTTTTTACCTGGAGATATGGTAGAGATACTGTTTGAAACATGGTGATGTGTCTCTGATTGTCATAACACCCTCAGAGTGCATTTAGCCCTTCAGATGTATCCAGGGAAACCTCTTTCACATCCCTCATGCTTATGTGTAGCAGGCACTGTATTGAAAACATAACAGTGTTTAAATCAGTCACAATCTTATTCTGGGATTTGGTTTAGTTTAATAGTACAGTGATACACCTTTGATAAGCTTCCTAGGAAAAATATTGATTTTAAAGTCTTTTTTTTTTTTCCTTTTTCTTTTGAAGGCTGGTTTGAGTCTACGGAAGGTAAACAGGCATGTGGATTTCCCACTGATTTTAGACTTAGCACCATTCTGTGCTGCATCTTGCAAGGTACCCACTTCAAATCTTTATTGTACTGCCACAGTTGTTGTCCTGAGCACAAGTTAAACTGGACTGATGGTCATGATGATGATTATTCCTTTGTTTCCTACAGAAAATAGCGAATTTTTGAAATAGTGTCCTGATATCAGAGTTTGAACTGTTTGCAATTTCATTCACATCAAGAATATGGGTACAAATTGAAACAGGAGAAATTTAGGTTAGATATTAGGGAGTTTTTTACTGTGAGAGTGGTGAGACACTGGCACAGGTTGGAGGTATTAGATACCCCAGCCCTGGCAGTGTTCAAAGCCAGGTTGGATAAAGAAAGCCTTGAGCAACCTGCTGTGGTGGGAGGTGTCCCTGCCCAGGGCACAGGGAGTTGGGACTAGATGATCTCTAACATCCATCCCAACCCCTAAAAATCAACGAATTTATGAGTATCACAGATGTTAACTAGTATTAATTAAGCTTTGGGGCCCTGAATTTCTTAGTGCATTTAACAGCATTAAGAACAAGCATTTTTGCTTCCAATGTAACTAAATTCAATTCCTAAGACTAATGACTATTTGTACCAGATGTATTTCACCACTGGAAATGCTGTAGGTGTCTATTTGCTTCTTATAAAGCAATACTGTTGATAGCTAGTTATCTGTAAAATGAGCTGTGAAATAACTGACCTTTGTTGTCTGTGTTTCTGGGATTGCAGAATGTTACAGATGGTGCAAGAGTGCTCTACAGCCTCTATGGAATTGTGGAGCACAGTGGGTCCATGAGAGGTGGTCATTATGCAGCATATGTGAAAGTCAGGACATCCTCCAAGAAATTACTAGAGCATATTTCTACCACTAAAAATGTTCTGGGTATGTACAAACAGATCCTCCTTTCTTTCTCTGTGAAACCAAAAGGAATCACTGTCTACAGGGATTTATAGCCAATGATTGGTTTAGCTCAGGATATTCTGTGATTTTTAGAGAAGTTGTGGAAACCCCTTCCCTAGACTCATAGAACCATCAAGGTTGGAGGAGTCCTCTAAGATCATCAAGTCCAACCATTAACCTGTCACTGCTGGAACCCCCAAACCCTAAACCAGATCCTCCAGTGTCAGATCCAGATGCCTCTCAAACACTTCCAGGGATGGTGACTCCACCACCTCCCTGGGCAATCTATTCCAGTGCCTGAACACCCTAACAAGGAAAGACTGAAGGAAACAAGACTGAAGGAAACTTCAGTTTCAAAACTCATGTAAAAGATTGTCCTTCTGGGAAATGAGCTTCAAATGCAAAATGATACTACATAGGATAGGCAGGATAATGTTTGGATCTTGCTGCCCCCACAAGAAGGGAAATAGTAAATACCTAACTTTGACAGCTTTACATATTCTTGCCTCCAACCTTGATGATTCTATGATTGTATTAAGCTTTTCTTGCAACGATTATTAGAATAGATTAGATTATTTTTTTTTTGTTCTTCAAATGAAGAACTGGTCAACTTTTGAAATAAGATTTTTTTCTGTCAGAACTGATTGTATTCTAGTCTAACTCACTGTTAAAACTCAGCAACCTGATCTTGAAATGCCTTGAGCTTTCTGAAAATCTATGAAAAAGGCTATAGCAGTGTGTACTTGTAAGCATTTCCCTTACAGTGCTCTTTGACATGCAGATTTCAAACTATGAACAGTGGACTGCATCAGAGTCTTGAATTATTCTTGAGGGTTAGGAGCTTCTCTTGCTTTTTTTGAAATACTCACTGTCTTTGTATGATGATGCTGTGAAAGACAAGAAACAATTTCTTTTGCTTCTGCATTTCAGGTTTAAAAGAAGCCATGGGAGCAGCAGGAGGACAGTGGGTGTATGTTAGTGACACCCACGTTCAGATGGTTCCAGAATCAAGAGTACTAAATGCACAAGCATATCTACTTTTTTATGAGAGATTATTACTATAATTCTTAAAAGTTCACTTTCAAAGATGGTAGTGACTATTTAGTTTCTATTATTTAAAGCTGCAGTGGTAAGAGTACCTGTAAATATTGTGCCTTTATCTTGTAGAGAATTTATCATATGTTGACTCTGAAGTCCAGTCGAGCTATTATAAATATCTGAATGGTTCTCTTAAAGTATGCACTTTGCCAAGCATTTAAAACTCTGGGGTTCATTAAAATACAGTACTGTTAGAATGTAAGATGATGTCCTTATCCTACTGAGGTCTAGGGAAAGTTTGGGTTTGATTCTAATAAAGACAAGCTTTCACCCATAGCTGTAGAACAGCTGGGAACAGACATACTGATAGTGTTAAGTGCCTGGATTTGCTGGTGTACAGTAGCAATACAAAGTGTTTCAGCTTTCTGTGATCTAGTCCAGACCCTTCCCATCACTGGGTTGGATGTCAGCTGTGGAGATTTCTGCAAAGAAGCACCTGTCAGATCCTGTTGCTTCCACGTTTAGTAATTGGAAAGCAGAGTCCTTCCAGCATGGAGTAACAACAGCTGTCTCTGGCTAATGCTGCAGTGCACTTTCCTGGTAAGAGCTGGGAATAGACTGGGAATAGACATGACTTCTGCAAAGTGACAGTGAATCCTCAGATACCCTGTACCCTTTCAGCTGTCTCCAACTGGCACTGGTAGAGCAATGTACTCCTGTTTCAGTATAAATATATACTTGGGGTGTGTATGTATATCCTCTGAGGTACATACACACACCAGCAATCCATCAGTATAGATTGTCATTTTACCTACTAGGAAAGAGAATTGCAAAGACTTCTGTATTTAGTATATTTTCGACTTCATAATTATGACAATGTACAGCATATAAGCTTGTGTATGAGGATGTATGGAGTTTAAGCATAACTGGGTAAATTCTGTTACTTTTGGCTCTAAACAGGAATTTGTTTATCTGTTCCTGAATACTTTTCTCACAGGAGGAATAAACTATAAATTATTTTTGCACTGTGTGTGTGAGTTGGACAGTAAATGATGACTTTTACCCTCTGATACATGTCTGGACTTCGTTTTGTCAGCAGTGGGGGACAGCAGTGTCCTGGTTTCTGTGGACTGGTTTGAGTTGCTACTTTTCCTAATTGCTCATTTCCATCCCAGAAAGTAAGAGATACATTTTCAGGTCAAGGTCAGATGACTGCTTTGAAGTTATGCACTAACTATGAAGAACCTATGCAGAACCTATGAGGACAGGCTGAGGGAGTTGGGGCTGTTCAGCCTGGAGAAGAGAAGGTTGTGTGGAGACCTCAGAGCACCTTCCAGGAGCTGAAGGGGCTACAGGAGAGCAGGAAGAGGGACTCTTTCTTAGGAGCTGCAGTGAGAGGAAAAGGGGCAATGGGTACAAATTGAAAGAGGGAAATTTAGGTTAGACATTAGGAAGAAGTTTTTCCCTGTGAGGGTGGTGAGACACTGTCCCAGGTTGCCCAGGGAGGCTGCGGCTGGCCTAAGCCTGGCAGTGTTCACAGCCAGGTTGGATGAGCCTTGAGCAACCTGCTCTGGTGGGAGATGTCCCTGCCCAGGGCAGGGATTTGGGACTAGATGATCTATAAAAGGTCCATTCCAACCCCTGAAATTCTATGATTTTATGATTAATTGATTTAATAAGCAGCTACTTAAGTACTAATTACTTCTGTAACAGTTCCAGCCTGTCCAGCTTGCTTTTTGCTAGAAAAAAAACCCTGTGTTTATTTCTACTTACTTTTTTCATTTGTGGAACAGGTTTTTTTGTATAAAGAACGTGCTGTCCCTATTACTATCTCTTCCCTGTGTTATCATAGAATCATAGAATTTTAGGGGTTGGAATGGACCTTACAGATCATCTAGTCCCAGCACTGACTGCCCTGGGCAGGGACATTTCCCCACTGGGCACTGAACAGCTCCCCAGGGCAGTGGGCACAGCCCCAAGCCTGACAGGGTTCAAGAGGTGTTTGGCCAGTGCTCTCAGGCACAGGGTGTGATTGTTGGGGATGTCCTGTGCAGGGCCAGGAGTTGGGCTAGATGATCCTCAAGGATCCCTTCCAACTCTGGTTATTCCGTGATTCTGTGAAATTAAAATTGTTTCAGTCTACCCCAAAATAGTAACACTCAGACAAACCAAGCTGTCAGCTTTAGCCACCTGTATTCCAGCTAGTCAGACCTTAACCTGAGTCTACACTAAGAAGAAAGACAAAAAGAAAGATAATGTTTAGACAAGAGTTGGTTAAAAGTATTCTTAATTCTCTTCTAACTCCTCCTGTTCCCATACCCTTCCTCCAGCTCTACTCACCTTCCTCCTCTTTGTGTAGAACTGAACAAAACTCACCATTCGATCTGGGTAATAGTCACAGCAAATAGCAACTAAGTTGCACTTCTGTGACACAACCTTGCTAGGATTCCATCCACCTTACATCAGGCCTGACTGATGGTCCTCATTTTCTTGTTGCCTTATGCAAAACTGCTGAACTTAAGTTCCTGTATTAATCTCCTACTTTTTTAGCCTACAAGTACATCCCTAGACCACAAAACTAGGAGAGAAACAGAACAAGGTTCTTAGCCTGTTACTTCTTATTTTAATGCTATTTTCAGGAAATTCACTTCTTTTTAACCAGACTTTACAAACTGGACTGCTGGAATTTTCCCAAGTGGAACATACTGATCAGGATGCCATGAAAGATGCTGGCAGAATTATTCCCTCATTACCAGCCAAGGAATCTTTCCTGCTGTTAAAGTATTTTATAGAATCTGGAGAGAAAGTGGCATGAACAAAAAGCCAGCTCCTTTATCCGACACAGCCATCACTGCTGCTCCTGGCTGAGGCTTCGGACTGCTGGAATTTTCCCAAGTGGAACATACTGATCAGGATGCCATGAAAGATGCTGGCAGAATTATTCCCTCATTACCAGCCAAGGAATCTTTCCTGCTGTTAAAGTATTTTATAGAATCTGGAGAGAAAGTGGCATGAACAAAAAGCCAGCTCCTTTATCCGACACAGCCATCACTGCTGCTCCTGGCTGAGGCTTCCTGGGTTGAAAAGCTGTGTCATGGAACTCTAGTTATGCCTTTAAAATGAACAAAAAATGATGACTAATGCAGAATGTCATGCACTATTTGAGATGCAAGTCACACCTAATGTCCTTTAATGCAGACATAGGTTTTGGTTTGGTTTTTTTGTGTGTAAAATTGGGCTCCAAAGTGACTGATTGTACATAAATATGCAGCCTGGAGACATGTTGTAGTTCCTTACCAGGAATTGCAAGAGAAGCTCACAGCATTCTAAGAAAGCAGGGATGTACATCCTATATGTGCTAGAATGTTAAATATGATTCTAGAGTCTAGAAATGTGCAGTTTCCTGCTATGGCCAGATGTGTTCACACCACTGAAAAGCTGTATGTTTTCAGAATGCAGGGGAAGGGCTTTATAGTTTGAGACTCTCCTTAAAATATCTTGTTACTGGCCAAATACCTTTTCAGGCCTACAGCATTTAGTCTTTATAGAGCTACAGCCTGAGAAAGTGCAGTAACCTGTGTCTTTGTGTGGAAGAGCTCAGAAATGGCTTTCTCTTCATCCTACCCTTCTCTTCTCACAAGGGCACTGCTGTTTTCTTCGTCGGCCTCATCTGTTCTTTATGTTCTCAGGGTCTCCATAAGCCTCTGTGTCAATACCTTTCCTTCCCTTGATCCCCAACCAGAACATAACAGTTCCCAGCCCCATTGGTTTTGTTCTGTGAAGCAGCAAAGCTTTTACAGGAATTGCTGCTGTAACTGGACTCTTGCCTGTCCACCACACTGGCTCTGCCTCCAGTCTGCTGTACAGGTCACCTCAGAGAAGCTGTGGCTCCTGGCCAGTCTCAAGACAGTGCCTTTAAAACCTTGAGAGAGGATGCAAAGCAAATAGTTTCTCACTCTTCAGTAAGTAAACCTCATTTATGCACATAATTTGCATATGGACAACTGGAACTCCCTACAAAGGTCTCCCCAGAGGGAAGGCATCAACAGAAATGGCTCCATCAGCTAAGGATTAGTACAGATTGTAGAGTATTTTGTCCTCAGAAAGAACTTTGTTATCATTGGACTTATGTACAATTTATGCCAAATGTGGTGAAAAAAGTGAGAGAGAGAGTTATCATACTAACCTATCTCCACCAATATGTGTTCAGACATCAAATTTGCATCAGTCTGTTCTCCTAAGAGAGGGCTACAAACAGTGGTGAAGGAAAAACAAACCCTGAACTTTGCTGCCCAAAATGTAGGCACTGTCACTGCCTTTGTCTAGAAAATGAACTCCATGCAGCCTGCCAAACCTTCCTCCTGTTGCCCATCTGCACCCTCTGTGTGTATCAGTGAAGTGCTCTTGCTTGTGGGTTTCAAGTGGTAGCAGGTGAGAGTGGTTTATAAATCCATTAAAAAGCTGAAATGTCTTAACTTCACCATTTGCTTCTCTCTGGACTTCTTTTTTTCTGCTAACACAAACTGGATCATAAAGGGACATGAAATTCATGCAGCTACGTTCTCAGCCCATTATAAAAACCTGATTTGAACATCCTGGTGACAGACTAAGATTTGGAAAGGAATCATTTCTTGAGGAGAAACTCTAAGGTGTATTAAAATGGGAACAAAGAAAGCATTTGAAGGCAACTCTCAGGAAAAATTAACAAATCCAATTTTCATTCAGAAGTGGTAGGACACTGCAGAAAACAGCTCTACAGCAGCCCTGATGAAACAAAGGTTGGATATTCCTCAGTTTTCAATAGCAGGACACTTCTTTGCTGTACCTTGTCCACATTTTTACAAAGATTTAGATATATCCCCGAAAGAAATACCACTAATTTTCAGTAGAACCATTCCAGTCTAGTTATTTAGGAATGGATTATTGTTGCTTCTGTGTCTATTCCCCATGTCTTAGGGTGTCATTTTGCCAGCTGTTTTAGCTGTTTGGATCTCTGCCATTAGTGTGGAAACAAACTGCAGAAACAGTCAGAAAGTGATTATTCAAAGTGTGATTACAAAATCTATTTTCAGAGGGAAGTCTGTTAGTGCAAGTCAAAACACTTCCTCTGCACATTATATATAAACCCTAAGTGAATATATTTGCTATAATAAAACAGTTGCAGTGCATTATAAGTATTTTAAGACTACTTGGTATACATTCAACTTGTATAAAATAAATCTTTCTGTCTTCACTGAGAGGAGAAAAAACTTCTAAGTGTCTATAATGTCACATCTATTGCAGCTTCTGATATTTTTCCTTATAAGGAGCTGCAGCGACAGAATAAGGGGTAATGAATTCAGACTGAAGGATAAGAAGTTTAGGTCAGATATTAGAAAAAAGATTTTTCCTGTGAGGGTGGTGAGACACTGTCCCAGGTTGCCCAGGGAGGCTGTGGCTGCCCCAACCCTGGCAGTGTTCACAGCCAGGTTGGATGAGCCTTGAGCAACCTGCTCTGGTGGGATGTGTCCCTGCCCAGGGCAGGGGTTGGTACTAAATGACCTGTAAGGTCCATTCCAACCCCTAAATTCTATGAGTCTGTGATTTCTTGTGGCCCAAATACGATAAAGCCTAGAACACTTCAGTTATAACACTGATGTGTAGTCTAAGTGACACTGACAAAATACTATGGTGAAAAATCATTGCAGGAAGCAAAGCAAAACCTCCTCAAACTTTTAATTTTTTATGGATTTATAAAGATTAATTTATTCTGTTGCTCCCTGTGGGTATCAACGCTCCTTCACCCAATGATCAGAGAGATCATGGCTGTGTGAGGCATTTCCATCCATGAGGCTGAGGAGAGACAGTGACCACAGCAGTGAGCAATGTGCTAAGTCATGAAAACCTGTGCCACACACAGCAATGAAACCAGCAAGTCTCTGCCTGCAGAGCCACCCCCGGTGCTGATACAACAACAGCTGTTTACCACGGGCGATTTGGGTTTATTGATTCCAAAAGAAAACTTCGGAGTAGATCTCATGATAACTTAAAGGCTAATTTGGATATTCTGAACGAGGCACCTGGGGGATCGTCCTGCTCCAGGGACACTCCAGATGTGCACACCATGACCCGACTCACAGTGTCACACCGAATTACCCGTGTATTTCAGACTCAGCCCGCTCAACGAAGGAGCTCTATACACTCCTCCGTGCAGACTCCAGCACGCACTGCAGCCACGGATGG
>NW_008685268.1:10538-16511 GCF_000695815.1 Acanthisitta chloris | reverse complement strand
TCTATGCTAATGAATTCTTCTGCCTTTACCTACATTACAAACCAGGCAGTGGAAAATTGTCCTTACCACTGCAACCTGACACGGAAGCAAGCAGCTGTGCTCTCCAGGCTGTGAAGTCTGTAGATGTACTATTAACTTCTTCTTGTATATACTTCAGGCTCTTGATTAGAGGCATTTGATTTGCAGCTTGGCTGTCCTGCCCATTTGGGAGGAATAAGGACTCTATTCCTTGTAACTGAGCTGAGACCTGCAGCAAACAACTCATAGCTGATGTGCAAACATCAAAATCTCTCCTGCAACAGAAGTACAAGAAGAGAAACATGAACAACAAAAGGTTCAATTAAAGATTAAACCTTTTCTTGGAGCATGGAGAAGGGAGAGGCAGCAGGTATCTGAGGCCTCCCCCAGCCCTGGTGATTCTATGATGATTCTATCCATCTTGAATATATTAAATAAAGAGTTTTGGAACAAATTTCTACGTACACTGTTTGATGCAGAGAGGAAAGGAGAGGATTACTATTCAATAAGCTACAGATTCCTTTTAAAATAAAAATTTCTTCATTAAATTGTCATTTGAAATTCACCTCACTCCCTAAAGAACTATGGGCATAAAAATCCTAGGAGACCCCAGACAAAGTGAGAAGCTGAGATGGACCAATTTTCCTGCCTTGTCAGGGCAGTGGGAGAAGACACACACTTTTTGAAGAGTCAGGCACTGCATTTGGCAAGAAAAATGAAGGTAAAAAAGTTTCAAGAGCACCTGAAGCCACTTTTCAACATATGCATAGCCAAACACTTTCCACACACACCTTATATGCTCATAAAGCAGAAGAGAGATTCAGTTCCATGCACATGTAGAACTCACCAGGAATAAAACAAGGTCTCACGTGACTGTTGTCTTATTTTGTCCACTTGTGCCTTCATTTCCTTCACATGTGTCACCATGGTGGTCAACTGTGCAGCCACCTGCAGCCACAGCTGGTCCTGATCTCTCATCCTGCACCCAGGAGGCAACTGCTCAGTCGCTACTGGAGACAAATATTTCAGCTCTGAAGGAATTAGATCAGGTATTCCTGTGAAAACGTTTCCCATTTCAGGCCCTGAGCTGGGGAAAATGTTTGTTTTGACATCTGTCCTTGCACTGTCATTGCACTTGGTTAAGTCTTCTTTTGGGCAGCACTGGATGAACCAAGACAGCTCCTGGAGAACCATCAGGCACTGCATGGAGAGCTGCTGCAGCTTGTCAGTCCAGTGCTGAGTCCTGTCCTGGGGAGGAAATGCTGCATGGTGTTCTCTGTCAGCAGTCAGCCTCGAGTCAATCTCCTCTATGCAGCTCAGGAGGTTCCTGCGTAAGAAGAAAGTAGGAGAAGTTACAATCACTGACTTTTATGTTATATTTCCATTTTTAAGAGCTCAATATTCAGACTCCATGGCATTATTTTTGAGTTCTCCTGAACATCCCTCAGAATCTACACTCCCTTTTCAAACAATCCTTAAACTCCTGCCCTGATAGCAAGCACTGCTCATCTTCTGCCATTATAAAAGCAAAACAGATTCTAGCACATCCTCACTCTCTGAAGTGCTGTGGAACAATCAGCTCATAACGAGAGGGACATGGAGCTCCTGCAGCAGGTCCAGAGTGCTGTGTCCAGTTCTGGAGGACATGACATGGAGCTCCTGCAGCAGGTCCAGAGTGCTGTGTCCAGTTCTGGATCCTCAGGGCCAGAGGGAAGTGGAGCTCCTGCAGCAGGGCCAGGGCAGGGCAAGGAAGATGATGAAGGGACTGTTGCTTTTCTGTTTTGGCTCCAAGTACCACCCAGATCAGTTATTTGCTCCAGATCAAGTCAACAACTTGAATGTAACCAAAATTACCTTAAGCCAATATCAATGAGAGAGACTTAACAGTCTGAAATGGTTAATGGTTTAACTGTGCAAGTAAGTACAGCAATTATTTCAGAGTCTTCACATGTGCCTGACTTGTCTAAATCTAAAATGATCAAAATCATTTTGATTCCCAAATAGTGGTTGCAGTGACAGAATAATATTAACTCTTTTCTATCTAGGCTTACTTAGGGAGAGTCAGATTGGATGTGAGGAGAAATGTTTTCCCTGCTGTGGTGTTGAGGCCCTGGGATATTGCCCAGGGAGGTGGTGCAGTCACCATCCCTGGAGGTGTTTCAGAGGTGTCTGATGTGGCACTGGAGGATCTGGGTTAGGGTTTGGGGGTTCCAGCAGGGACAGGTTCATGGTTGGACTTGATGATCTTAGAGGTCTCCTCTAACCTCAATGATTCCATGATTGAGAGAAGAAGAGAAATGTGGAAGTAGTGGGAATATGTTTGTTTTCTTCTACTTTATTTTCCACCTTTCTTCAACTGAATTGCTTAGTGCTGAACTCCTTGCCAACATTTCAATGGTGGAAAAAGGCAAATACCTCAGTAAGATCCACTGTTCTGTCAACACAGTGAGAGATCTTCTCTGTCTGACCAGCACCTGCAGGAGGTGTGCAGCAAACCCTTTGCACCGCTCAGTGCTACCCAGTCCAAGATCCTAAAGGAAACAGGCACAGAGGGTGGGAGGGAACAGTCAGATGAACAGGGAGACAACAACAGCATCCCCTGTGCCTCCAGTTCATATTGCTGAGCAGGCTGAGAGGTGATGGTTTGATGGAACAAGTCTTAAAACGCCGACAAAAGCTACAATTCCCACAGTTTCTGCATTTTCCATATGTGCTAAAACCCTTTACACAACTCATGTTACCAGATTCACTGACAATTTCACCAGAAGGGATCCTGTTTTGGAGCTCATAGTACAGAGCATAACTGATCACAGCTCCATTCATTCTCTGGGGCCACTCTCAGCTGTCACTGTGCTAAGATTGTGCTGAAAAACAAAGGATGAGTATCTGGTAAGACATCCTTTGTTTCTGGAATGCTGGAGAACTGGAACTGGTTTGGCAGAGCTCATTTTGTTCTACTGATTTCATTCCAGTCTTTAAACAAACACATTGGCACTTTTTGTGTTGGACACAGATTCTGGTTATGCTCAGTTATAAACATCACCTGAGTTTTTATTCATGAGCACCAAATAACATTGAGTTTATTTCCCCAACAAGTTTTGCTTCAGCATTTCAGCTCTCTGCACACACAAAAAGCAGCAGTTTGGGATGTGCTGGGATGAAGGGCACTGTGAACTGAACAGATCATTCACTTGGTTCCCTAAACTCATTTTGTGCCTTCCTAAAACAACAGGTTTTCACATGCTGCATTCAATGAATGGTCCAAGAACAACCTGTTTGGTATCATATCTCACATCACCTCCTAGAAAACTTCAGGCCAAGCTGGTAAAATATTAACAAAAGGATTTCCATTTCTCCTTGGCTGCTCTTACCTTGGCAGGGGCTAACAGAGCTGCCTGAAGCCGAGAGTGGCGCGCGAGCGACCGGTAGAAGTACTTCTGGCATCCATCCCAGGCAGAAGACATCTCTGTCAGCAACCTGACAACAGCACAAAGAAATCTGACACTAGAAAGGTGTATCATTTTGGTCACTCAGTACACTGGAACCACCAGGTGACCTCCTCAGATGAACAATTTGCTTTGTAATTTGCTGTTTTGCAAATGCATTGATCATGATCATTTTCTCGACAAGACTTTTAGTCTTAAGAAAACTTTTCTAACAGATGTAAGAAAATGGGTTCAGGTTAGTCTTAAGAAAACTTTTCTAACAGACTGTAAGAAAATGGGTTCAGGTTGAAGGAGGGAAATTGAGGTTAGATATCAGGAAAAGGTTTTTCCTTGTTCTGGTGGTGAGACCCTGTCCCAGGGTGCCCAGGGAGGCTGTGGCTGCCCCAACCCTGGCAGTGTTCACAGCCAGGTTGGATGAGCCTTGAGCAACCTGCTCTGGTGGGAGGTGTCCCTGCCCAGGGCAGGGCTTGGGGCTGGGTCAGCTCTCAGCTCCATTCCAACCCCTAGAATTCTATAATTCTATGAAAACCCCAAGCAACATCAGCAAGATATTTGAACAGCATTCAACACTTTAACAGTGATTTTGTTTTTCTTCCTCATGCAGCTAAATCCAGATTGATACTGAAGCCTTAATTGTGTCCTTGATATCACAAACTAAACCCTTATATCCAAGGAGGATGATAACCTTGTGTCTCCATGACAAAAAAATCCCCACTTACTGCCAGAGAAACAGTAAAAAAAACCACCTGAAAGAACATCTGTCCTCTAGGAAAGTTCTTCCAGAAATGTGACAGATCCACACTCCCACCCAAAAATCCTTGCCCAGCTGCACATGTCAGTACAGTCTGTACAGGATTTTCCAACTGGGAAGTAATGTGAAGAAAGGAATATCCAAAATCTAAATGAATTGCAGTGCAGAAATCCCAGATTGACATGCACTGAACTCCAGGTGTTGCAGCTCCAGCTCCCACAACCCAAGGGAAAGCAATGTTGAGTACATACATGGCATCCAGTTCCTGTGCACAATTCACTGCACCCAGGGCACTCCTCAAGTCCAGTGGATGTAGGTAGAGAACCTCCTGGAAATCTTTGGAACGGGACCACGAAAGACCTTTGCGGTATGACAAACCTGGAATGATATTTGAGCACACATCCTTTTAGGCCCTCATTTGTTTCTATGGAAAATGTCACTCATACAATTGGTATGAAGATGCTTATCTCCTGATGTATTGTTTTTCTTGCTGCTGTCTGACTTTGACAAGTCTATAAAGAAAGGACATGTCCTAGCTTAGCTATCTCCAGCTGAACATAGCTGAGGAACACACTGAGACAAGGCAAACACAGACCTGTGTGTATAAAGGACTTTTCACTGCTCCTGGTCCTTTCAGAAAGCTGAGTTAGGGGTTATCATCTCATTTTTAAGGCTGATAAATGAGGCAGGTAAAGGTGTCACCTGAAATCAAAGGTGGAGCCCAGTAAAGAATTTGAATCCTGTGTGTTAATAAATAATCAGAGTATGTCATTCCTCCAGCACAGACATCACAGGGCAGTAGTGGCAGATATTCCCTTGGCACCAGTGGGTGTAAAAAAATGCCATCAATAGATCACTCAGTCTGCACAGCTCAGCCACAGCTCTGCCAATCCCTCAGCTGAGCAATGGGCTCTGGTTCTAATGGGACAACTCCATGTCACTTCTAGATCAGAGAGGGGATACAGGATAAGGAGCTTTCTTCTTGTTTCCAGAAGTTGAGCAGTGCTCCTGAGTGGAGATAAAGCAGATTTCTGCTTCAGAAAAGCTACTGCTGCAAATCCAATAGGATTGAAGAAGAGAAGGTATTTGAAAGGGCAAACACACCAGGCCTCAGAGTCAACAAAGAAAGACTTAAATGCTTCCAACTTCTTAGTTACTTGAAGTCTTCAAGAACATCATATTATGGTGAGTTTAGATGTATTGGCAAAACCTGCAAAATGCTCAAGAACTTAGTACTTTTAGCCCAAGGCCATTTTTAATCAAAGCTCACCTGTTTTAGCCAGGCTCTTAAAGAGATCTGACAGAGCTCGTTGCTTTTGCATCTGAATGTGCTTTGCCTCTGATTTCTGCTTCTCCTTGGTTGCTGTCTGATCAAATGTTAGACTTTGCAGTTCAGCTACAGAAACAATGACACCACCTGCAGAGAAGACAGCAAAGGGAAGAGATGTGAAAATCTAGTATATCACAGAATCATCAGAGCTGGAAAGAACCTTGAGGATCATCAGTCCAACTCCTGCCCTGCACAGACATCCCTGACAGTCACACCCTGTGCTGAGAGCATTGGCCAAACACCTCTGGAGCTCTGTCAGCCTTGGGGCTGTGACACTGCCCTGGGAGCTGTTCAGGGCCCAAACACCTCTGGGGGAAGAACCAGTTGCTAATCTCCAGCCTAACCCTCCCTGACACAACTCCAGCCCATTCCCTGGGTCCTGTCCCTGGGCCCAGAGAGAAGAGCTCAGAGCTGTCCCTGCACTTCCT
>NW_008685268.1:0-10525 GCF_000695815.1 Acanthisitta chloris | reverse complement strand
CCAGCCATGAGCTCTGTGCTCAGTCTCCTCCAGCTGAACAGCCCAAGTGCCTCAGCCACTCCTCATGTGCCTTCCCCTCAAGGCCCTTCACCACCTTTATTGCACAGTCTCCAATAATTTATTATCTTTCTCACACTGAGGTGCCCAAACTGCTCACACTGTTCCAGCTGAGGCTGTCCCAGCACAGAGCAGACAGGACAATCCCCTCCCTCTCCCTCTGGCCATGCCTTGCCTGATGCCCAGGACACAATGTCCCTCCTGCTGTCAGGGCTCACTGGGACCCAGATCCAACTTGCCATGGACCAGGATCCCCAGGGCCCTTTCCAGCACTACTTTCCAGTCTCTCACTCCCCAGTCTGTACCATCCCAGGGGCAGAATCCAGCACAAAGCACCCTTGGGAAGACAGTCTAGGAAGGGAACTATTTATCTGCACTTTTTCCTGATTTGATCCATTTATGTTACAGATGTCAAGTGTGGTATGAAAATCACAAGGATACCTAACCTGTGAACTGGTCAAGATTTTCCACCAGGCTCAAGAATGAATTATTTTCTGTAACTGCTGCACACATTTTCTTCATCTTTTTAGTAAGCTTAGGCAGACGATACTGAAGAGATTCTGTGTGAAAAGCAATGCCATCCTGACATTCCTCTGGGAGTGCACTCTGAGGGGAAAATGAAAGACAATTACACACACACACTCACAGATGTCTTGTTTGACCACTGGAAAACAAGGGCTAAATTCTGCATTCATCTGACCCCCACAAACACACTTATGTGAGTCTTTGAGCACCTGAGGAAAATCACAACACATGCAAGGCAAACATCAGATTTGAACACAGCCAAACAAATGTAAGATGCTATGATCCTACTGCCACAGGACATGTGCAAAACAAGGTCCTCTCCTGTTCTGAAGCAAATGACCAGAGCCAAAGTCTGATGAGTGAAGACTGTCTCCTTGCATCTCATTAATGAAAAGTAATGGATGTGAATAGGGATCTATTTCAGGAAGAAAATTATTTAACTTCCCTCGAGGGAATGGCCTTGAGCTGAGCCAGGGCAGAGTCAGATTGGATGTGAGGAGAAATATTTTCCCTGCTGTGGTGTTGAGGCCCTGGGATATTGCCCAGGGAGGTGGTGCAGTCACCATCCCTGGAGGTGTTTCAGAGGTGTCTGATGTGGCACTGGAGGATCTGGGTTAGGGTTTGGGGGTTCCAGCAGGGACAGGTTCATGGTTGGACTTGATCTTAGAGGTCTCCTCCAACCTTGCTGGTTCTGTGATTCTAATATTTAATCAGAGTTTACATACACAAAAATCCTACAGTTACACGATCATCTGTGTGGGTCCTTGGTTAGAAAAAGTGGGGAATAATAATTGCAACTCTCAGTCCACAGTACTGCACTGGTAGGAAAGCAACAAATTGCTGCATACAACATGTAAGCAACTTGGAGATGAAATCTGTATCTGTTATCAGCTCTACATCAGAGCACAAGTATTGTGCCAAATCAGAACAGATCATGCTTGTCTTTCCATGCTGCATTCCCACCCATCTGCAGTGTTTCATAACACTCAACACAAGCAAGACCAAAAAAACTTTGTGATATATTCAACAGATTTGACACTTACATAAGATTTTCCTGCATATATCACTGAAAAGCAACATATAGATGAGAATAGAGAAAATATTCTTCCCACACTTAAAGATTGCAGTCACCTTGGCAACATCTGTTCTAGCAGAGAGGATCTTTCTTAGTGCCTTGTTCAGCCTCTGAACTTTGGTTTCTGTGTTCTCAGATTCCTCCTGCTTCTGCACACAGTCCAGCTGCTCTTCCTTACCAATCTCCACCAAGGCAGGACGACAGGGCTCATCCAAAACAACTTCAAACTTCTTCATGAACTTAAAGAGGGTTCTAAACACCAAAGAAAAGCAAAAATTTCACTAGGTTTTAAAATCCTGGAAGTCTCTCAGCTGCTGGAAAGAGTTTCCACTGTGTTATGAGCAGAAGAAACATTCTTGCATTCAAATTTAACATCAGAGAGGAATCAGCTCAAAGGAAGATTACTAAAATGGAGCTTAAGTTGTGAGTTACCTGCGTATTTTTTCAACTGATTGCTTTATTGCCCAGAAGCTGACATCATTCCACTTGGAAATTTTCACAAATTCCTGTCGGGGAAACAGATAATCAATGGGATTTGGCTTAGAGAAATAACATGAAGTATTTCCCTATCAAAGATGAGCTTTAAACCTGATCAGCTCTGGTAGTCTTAAAATGCAAGATATTTTAGTGAGTGAGCAAATGATTCCCCAGGCATCTTACTCAATTCATGGATGTGTTTGCACTAAAACTGCTGCACAGCCAAACGTGGTGAAATCCAAAGGGGCTTCATGGAAAAATGGGACTGATCAAACATTAAAGTCTTCAACCAACCACAGCTCCCAACCTCAAAGACAGATTCTTGCCAAAAAAATGTGAAGCATAGTAGAGATTTCAGTGCCCAACAGAGCCATTATATACAGACTCCACTGCTCCTCTCATTAGACCAACACACTGAGCCAAATTTCCATTTACCTTAAGTTCCTTTTCTATGGGCTGACGAAGTTCAGTGATTTTGGCATCAACACACTCTGAAAACTGCTTGTAGTAATTGTACAGATTCCACAGGATGCTGCACACAACATCTAGGAGAGACAGACAGTAAAAGTCATCTTTTACAACAGGATTATTTTTCAGTATCATCACGAGAAATGCACCTCAGTTCCTTTTGGAATCATGAAGTTTAGCAACACCAAAAGATGTGGTAAATATTAGGATGCATTAGGAAGAGCATTGCCAGCAGGTCAGGGAGGTGATCCTGTCCCTCTGCTCAGCCCTGGGGAGGTCACACCTGGAGTGCTGTGTCCAGTTCTGGCTCCTCAGGGCCAGAGGGACATGGAGCTCCTGCAGCAGGGCCAGGGCAGGGCAAGGAAGATGCTGAAGGCACTGGAGCACCTCAGGGATGAGCAAAGGCTGAGGGAGTTGGGGCTGTTCAGCCTCCAGAAGAGACAACTCAGAGGGACCTCGTGAATGGATTCAGGTCCATGAACAGGAGGTGCCAAGAGGATGATCAGACTCTGCTCAGTGGGGAGAAACCAATCAAACAGCACAAACTGATGCCCAGGAAGTTCCACCTGAACACGAGGAAGAACTTCTTTGCTGTGCAGTCCCTGAGCACTGAACAGATTGCCCAGAGAGGTCGTGGATTCTCCTCCCTGCAGATATTCCAGACCCCTCTGGACACAGCCCTGAGCCATGAGCTCTAGGCTGGCCCTGCTGGAGTAGGGAGGTGGGACCAGATGACCACTGAGATCCCTTCCAGCCTAACTGACTCTGTGATTCTGACTCCACACAGGTAACACTGACAACTTACCCTTTTCTGGTACCTGAGGCATCAGCAAGACATGGCAGTGGAAAACCAGCAGTGCTTGAAGTCGTGCATGGAACTCTCCCAGACTAGAGCCTTCAATGAAAGCCTGCAGGGTGCTGACCAGTGTTTTCAGATCCATTTGCTCGGTTTCTGAACATATAGAAGTTTAGAAGGAAAGTGAGAGAAACAAAAAAACCAAGACATCTACATGAAAATTGTCATGTGCTCTTCGCAAAGTTTCGACTGCACATCAGGTCTCTGTATCTCTTTCCCATAGGAAAGATTCTAAGTGAATAAGAAGTAAAACCAACAAATCCCACACTGGAAGAGGACAGGGAATGAGAGGCAGCATTATGATACCAACCGAAAAGGGCAGGTACATGTCCAACTTCAGAGTATTTAAAAAAATATTTGCTGTTCTCTGTGAATAAATTGTTTTTTCAGTCATGATGAACCACACTACAAATTAGTCATTACCAGTTCCTCAACTCCTCAAAATCACTGAGGACAGAAATACATCAGAGAAGAATGTGGTAAAGAACAGAGTGTCTTTAGAGCATTACCTGCAGAAGAAGACAAGTTGTCCATTTGGAGATGCAATACAACCCAATTAATTAGTCAGGTGCTTTTTACAGATATCTTTTTATCTTTACTCTACCTACAAGGCTTGTTCTATGAGCCACATGTGGTTTCAGAAGTACATACAAGAAGGTTGACTCCATACTTCTGACTCTAAATAGCCAGTAAATTTATTGTAGGGCAGAGAACTACACCTGGGAGTGCACTGCCAAGCTCTGGCACTCAGGACCTCAATCACAGATATTCAGAAACTGCATGAATTTTCAGGCCAGCACTTACCTCCTGTGTTTGCCTCTGTCTGTTCCTGAATATACTTCTCAATCATCTGATAGATTGAGAACCAGTGCTTGGTGGATTTCTCCACATGCTGCTTCATAATATTGTCCAAACTTACTGACCAGCAACTGGAAACAATAAGGGAGGGGAGAAAAGAAGAAAGATCAAGTCTGGGCTACAACACAACAAAAATGATTGGACTGTATGATCTTAGAGATCTTCTCTAACCCTGATGGTTCTATGATTCTATGAACAGGTTCTCCTCACTAGGAAAATATTAGTATGCAATACTGTAGTTATCTGTCCTGCTTTTACTTCTCCTAGACAAATACACAGACTCACCAGGGGCTGGAGATGCTCATTCTGAGTAGCTACAGCTGCTAGTTGGGTTCCTCCCCCTCCCCAAGCCACTGTCATTAGTTCAGACATACAGAAGCATGTTCCATGGTTAAGGCAATTCTGCATTGGGATCTGTCTCTGAGTGGACATGAAAGCTTAGAGAATCTAAAATAAAGCAGTATGGAAGGACAGGTCTTACTTCAACTCCAGTCGACGCCACTGAATGATCAGTTGTGTCACCAAATCAAGATGTTTCCGCAAAGACAAAGCTCGACTAGCATTTTGCTCCCAGTCCTGGAGAAAAAGGAACAGTTCCCCTTTAGACAAAGCCAGAAATTAGTGTTTCCATGGCAGGATGATACTTGGCTTGGCAGTGCTGGTGGCACAGCTCAGGGGGAGCCAACAGGGGTGAGGGATGTGTGTCCTGCCAGGGCTGAGGGAGAGGAGAGAGGGAATGGCCTTGAGCTGAGCCAGAGCAGAGTCAGATTGGATGTGAGGAGAAATGTTTTCCCTGCTGTGGTGTTGAGGCCCTGGGATATTGCCCAGGGAGGTGGTGCAGTCACCATCCCTGGAGGTGTTTCGGCACAGCTCAGGGGGAGCCAACAGGGGTGAGGGATGTGTGTCCTGCCAGGGCTGAGGGAGAGGAGAGAGGGAATGGCCTTGAGCTGAGCCAGAGCAGAGTCAGATTGGATGTGAGGAGAAATGTTTTCCCTGCTGTGGTGTTGAGGCCCTGGGATATTGCCCAGGGAGGTGGTGCAGTCACCATCCCTGGAGGTGTTTCAGAGGTGTCTGATGTGGCACTGGAGGATCTGGGTTAGGGTTTAGGGGTTCCAGCAGTGACAGGTTAATGGTTGGACTGTCCTCCAACCTTTATGATTTCAGGATTATATAACTCATTGTGGTTCTCTGGATTACATTCCTACTCCTTAAACTTTCAGCATGGAGCAAGTTCTCTTCCCAAACTCTGCCAAGCAAACAGTTTTCCCATAGCATCTTTTTAACATGATACCAATATGAATAAAGAACAATAGAAGCAAAACTACAACTTTCCCTTAGCTTTTTTCCTTACCTGTGCCTTTGCAAGAAGAATTTCCAAGCCATTCAGAAACTTGGAGAGAGGACTGGAGAGTGGAAAACTGCGGATTCTGTCCATCACCACTAACAGCTGCAGAACAGAAATACAAGTGTTCAGCCTATAGTAACTGCTCCTGATGAAGTTAGAAAGTGATTTGTGTTAGCATAACCCTCCCCTGCAAGAGATCAGAATGTTTGAGGTTTTCTAAATCTTTAAACTGTTTTCTCACTTTAGTATAAGCTCACTAGTATTTCAGTGAAGGTCGAGGAAAGGAGCACAAATGACCTAATGCAAAGAGTTCCAATAGGATCTGAGTTTCTACATCCCTCTAAGGAATGTAACCTGAGGACCACACAGATCCCATGAGTGGGACAAAAAATAAGCATTTTAAAGCATTATGAAATAAAGATCTTCAGGAAAAAACCTCAAACCAGGAACCCAAACACCAAAAGACCTAAGGTATGGCAGACTGAACACTGCTTAAAGCTCCAAGGTCAGAGTAGTCAGAAGACCACTTAACATTTCAGAACTAAAATAGAACAGCTAATAACAGCTCAGCTGCAGAGAAGGGCAATGAAGGTTGGGTCTGGAGGGTAAATCCTTTGAGGAGTGTCTGAGGGAGTTGGGATTATTTAGCCTGGAGGAGAGGAGGCTCAGAAGTGACCTTATCATGCTCTGCAACTACCTGAAAGGTGGGTCAGTCTCTTCTCCCAGGCAACTAGCAACAGGTTGAAAGGACATAGCCTCGAGCTGCAGCAGGGAAGGTTGAGCTTGGACATGAGGAGGAATTTCATCACACAGAAAGGGTGATTCAACATTGGAAGGGGCTGCCCAGGGAAGTGGTGGAGTCAGTGTCCCTGGAGGTGTTTAAGGAGAGACTGGACGTGGCAGTCAGTGCCATGGTCCAGTTGACATGGTGGTGTTAGGTTGGACTCAATGAGCTCAGGGGTCTTTTCCAGCCTAAGTGATTCTATGATAATACTTAATACCTCTTAAGAAGAAACAGGTATGACTTCAAAACATCTGCATAAGTAATTCAGACAACATCTAGGCAAGCATACGAATGTCTGTGCACATCTATACACACTTACACATAGGTGCAGCCCTGAAATGTTCCTGTTTCCCCAAACATTCACTGAGTTGCTTTTACCTGCACAAGTACAGGATGATCTGGCCATTCCTGCAGTAGCCCATTGACTTCTTTAGCAAAATTATCCAGTACAGGTTGGCACTGTCTGACTTGCTGGATGTTGGGATGCTGGTAGAAGTCATATGGACCATCCTGCTGCAGCACAAGGTCTGAACTCAACTCCTCAAAGAAGGTGTTGTGAAGCAGAGTGCTAAGCAGAAGTTGGCTGCCCAAAAGTCTGTCATTCATTTCAGCACCTAGGAAAGAAGGAAGGAAGAAGAAATCACACATACTATTAATCCTTTTCTCCACTCAACAGATAATTCGTGGGATCACCCAGTGATGATTCTGAGGTTTTGCACATGGTTAAAATCATTTACACATCAAGTGTTGCAAAATTCAAGGTATAAAAAAAAATCCTTTTTTTTTTTTTTTTTTAAATCTCTTCAATTACAGAAGCTCCATTTAAACTATTCCTTTTATGAATTTCGTTGCAAATTTCCCTCCTGGGAAATTTCTGCAAGTGCATAATCATCCACAGGACCACGATGAAGATCCATTTCATTTAGTATTCAATTTATTCTTTCACTGTGTTGGTCTTATATATTACCAAATGGAATTTAAAACAAAAATCCGTAAGAAAAGAATAAAAATCCAAACATTCTCCTAGACAATTCTGAACATGAGGCAAAGAGAACTCAGTGTTGTGTATTTTCCCCATCACAGTTGTGTTTCATGACCTGCAGTTTGGAACAAATGATCACAGAGCTAACCCTGGACATGTGAAACATTGCCAGCAATCATCTTACCAATGAGGGGGTAGAACTGTGACACCAGGCAGGCACCAGTCTGATAGCAGGAGACAAAGGTACTGAAGTACTGCTTGGCTTGCTGAGAAGGCACAGCCTGCTGGTACCACAGGGACCGAGCAAAGCTCAGGCACAACTGTTGGTGAACCATCATCACTGTTCGCATGGAGCTCTTGGACACAAGGGCTCTGTCAACTTCCAGCTGGTCTTCCAATGGATCTTCAGTCTCCATCTTTTCTTCTAGGCTTGGCTGAGCTGTGATATCTTCGAAGTCCTGTAAATTACATGATAATCCAAAGTCACTAAAATTCAACGTAAACCTCTGGCAGAGCTTGAGTCTGTGTCCTCTTCTATTGCGTCTGGGCTGGGAGAAGAGACCAACCTCCACCTGACTCCAACCTTCTTCCTTTGATTCCTCCTCTCCCCACCTCCCTTTGGCACCTTCTGGCATTGCAACAACACACAATGGCATTCAGATTTTTTCCCTGTTGTGGTGTTGAGGCCCTGGGATATTGCCCAGGGAGGTGGTGCAGTCACCATCCCTGGAGGTGTTTCGGAGGTGTCTGATGTGGCAAGACCAACCTCCACCTGACTCCAACCTTCTTCCTTTGATTCCTCCTCTCCCCACCTCCCTTTGGCACCTTCTGGCATTGCAACAACACACAATGGCATTCAGATTTTTTCCCTGTTGTGGTGTTGAGGCCCTGGGATATTGCCCAGGGAGGTGGTGCAGTCACCATCCCTGGAGGTGTTTCGGAGGTGTCTGATGTGGCACTGGTGGATCTGGTTTAGGGTTTAGGGGCTCCAGCCCCTCGATGATCTTAGAAGTCTCCTCCAACCTTGATGGTTCTATGATAGTTTAAGTCTGGAAATTCATTCCATAAAGTTTCTTTAACAAAAAGGGAAAATAAACTACAAGCCCGGAACATAATACCTACCAAAATCTACCCCCATTTTGCTTTTGGCTGAAGGAAAAACTGCTTCATTCCTGGTCTCCTTTACAGCAATCGCAGGAGCTACTTCAGAGGTAATTTTTGTGTTTATTTACAAAGCTACAGTTATTACCTTCTCATGAAATGGGAATCTCCTCCTGAATTCTGCTTCTTCCTCCTGTTCCTCAGTCTGTCCCTTCCCATGACTTTTACTCCTATATCTGTAGAGGCTGTGTTCCATCGCCTCCTTCTCCTGAGCACGGCGTTCCTGTTCATCCCACTCATTGACAATTGCCTAAGGAAACACAAAGCAGGGTGTTTTGACAAAGGTTAATGTTTAACACCATCCCATACCTCAAAGAGGCAGCATCTATTTCACTTGGCTCTTCCCTCCTCTATGGCTGACATCAGTGTAAGTCAAAGCCATCTAAGCTCATGGCTTGGACTCTTCCATGGGGGAAAAACTGGCTGATGGCCCAGAGAGTTATGAATATAGATAAATCCAACTGAGGCTGTCTCTAGTGATGTTCCCCAGGGCTCAGTGCTGGGGCAGGTCCTGTTTAACACCTTTACTGATGATCTGGACATGGGGAATGAGTGATCCTCAGTAATGTGCAGAGACACTGAGCTGGGTGTGAGTGTGGATCTGCCTGAGGGTAGGAAAGCTCTGCAGAGAGACCTGGAGTGACTGGATCAGTGGCTGAGGACACTGCAGGAGGGTCAGTGAGGCTGAATTGCCTGAATGAGTCAGTTACTGGGGAAGAGAAGGTTGTGTGGAGAGCTCAGAGCACCTTGCAGGAGCTGAAGGGGCTCCAGGGAAGCTGCAGAGGGATCTGTGTTAGGAGCTGCAGGGACAGCACAAGGGGCAATGGGCACAAATTGAAGGAGGGAAATTGAGGTTAGATGTTAGGCAGAAGTTTTGCCTGTTGTGGTGGTGAGACCCTGTCCCAGGGTGCCCAGGGAGGCTGTGGCTGCCCCAACCCTGGCAGTGTTCACAGCCAGGTTGGCTGAGCCTTGAGCAACCTGCTCTGGTGGGAGGTGTCCCTGCCCAGGGCAGGGCTTGGGGCTGGGTCAGCTCTAAGCTCCATTCCAACCCCTAAAACTCTATGATTCCATGAATCCTAGCTATTGGCATTCTGATCTTACCTGACACAGATGTCTAAATAGCTGCAGAGATTTCTGGTCCATCTCTCCTCTGGATAGTACATGGCACTGAAGGTGCAACAAAGCATTCACTAGGAGCTGTTCCAGAGTTGGGCAGGGCTGCTCAGCTCCCTCAGAGTCTCCTTCAGACTGCTTCAGGGAGAACTTCTTAAGTCCATGAAGGACCTCAACTGAATTCACTGAGCATAAAATTTCTGCCCGAGCAAAGTAAGTGGGCAAGGCGTGTCCAGCAGAAGGAAATGCCAACAAAGAAGTCAGGAGGTTGGTGAGGTCAGCTGGGCACATAGAGCTCTGGAGCCTCACACAAACCTCAGAAGCCACTAATCGCATGCCATGCTGCAGCTGCAGGATGGCAGCCTGGAGTGGGATGATGGCATCAGGGAACACAGCATACTCCTCTGCCAGGTGTTTCCTGAACTGATGGTGTGATTGCTGCCAGGATGCTTCTTCAGTCAACAGGTTTTGCACTGCCTGGAGTGACTTAGGTCTTTCTCCACGGAGAAGCTGCAGAAGGCGGCTGAGAAGATCTTGGACCGAGGCAGCACATGCTATGCTGCTGATGTACTGCTGAGCCTCCTGGTACAAACAATCGTAGCGTGGGGCTGGAGGCCTGAAGGCCTTTTTTCTAGAGAGGCTGCTTATTTTCTCCTTCAAACTTTGCATTCTTTCATGCAACAGTCTATCAAGAAATAACATTGACCAGTTTAGACATAGAAACTTTTCATATAAAGTCAACATAACAGATATGTAAAAAGTTCAGCAGATATATTCTGCCAGTTTGTGTGAAACAACATAGAATCATCCAGGTTGGAAAAGAC
>NW_008685267.1:0-34044 GCF_000695815.1 Acanthisitta chloris | reverse complement strand
ATCCATCCATCCATCCATCCATTCTTTAAATCCTCTCCTTGAACAAGTTCCTTAGCAATAATCTCATAAATTCTGACAGTCTACAGCAAAAGCAAATTGTTGTTTTCCTACAGCTCCCAAACAAGTAAGGTAAATGATTCTGAGACTGCATCTTAGAAAAATTCTTCCATGCTTAGAGTCTGGCATACAGAGAAGACTTATTAATGAAGACTCCTTTAATTAAATGTTCTAAAAGTACCAGGTAGGAGTAAGGGAAACAGTTTGGTAAGCAAATAACATCATAGTGTGGTCACATATTTGGGACCGGAAGGCAAAGTTTCATCTCTTGTGTTGAGTCATGGAAAAAAGGCCTTGGGTTGTTGACATCTCTGGTTATATTCATGTCATGGTGACCTTAGTCCCTCTTTCTTGCTGTCTTATCACAATTAGCTCTGAAAAGTGAAGTCACAATTAAAACTTTTTTAAAGACAGAAATATATATTACCCAACCTTATGAGTTAGTTTAGTGGAATTTCAGGGAGGCTAAACTTAAACTGACAAATAGAGCTGTGAAAACCATAGAGTCCTAATAACCTGTCCTGAAAATGTTATCCGCTGCAGCTATCACCATATCAGTCCTGTGAGTATAGATTTCAGGATGTTTTCTGCCTAAATATAATTTATTTGTGTATTGTTATTGGAGATACGTTTGGAACATCTGGTGGTATTTATATGCTTAATTCTGTTACATATTAATTGAATTTAAAAATGAAAGACTACTGTAAATAGAAAAGTTCCTTTTAAATACTTCCTGTAATCTATCATCTTTCCTTGTGAGTCTCAGCATGCTTTTGTAGTGGGCTTTAGATCTAAAGTGTGTAAGTCTTGAAAGGCAAATTTATGTGCATTCATAATAGTATGCAGTGCATAATTAGATTTAAAGAATGCAACTGATAAAACATATCTACTTTCTGTGTTGTTGCTGATATTTATAACTGGCACATGGAATTTACTAAGGATCATTACTTTCTCAGGATTTTACGTGTTAACTACGGACATGGCATTACACCAGTACTTCTTGATCGTTCAGATGTAAATTATTTTTGAGTTGTACATATCAGAAAAATCCTTTCCATCACATTTTTCTTGCCTTAATACAAGAAGACAAAGTCTTGCATCGCCATAGTGATGTGTTAATTTCTGTGTTGTACTTCTGTATCTTTCAATATGTTTCTAATATTAGTCACAACACATCATTTTTATTAAGGCAACCATCTCCAGTATGTAAATATCTGCAAACTATTCATGGATTTTAAACAGGAAGCTGTTTGCGTGTATCACTTTATTACATTTCATGCCACCAGTTATTTAAGATCAAGGTGTCAATGTGAATTAAAAAAATGTTCGTCCTCAGAAATTCACAACTTGAAATGATGGATGGAGCCAGACTCTTCTCAGTGGTACCAAGCAATAGGGCAAGAGGCAATGGATAGAAAGTTCCTCTTCAATATGAGGAAACACTTCTTGACTGTGCGGGTGACTGTGTACTGTAACAGATTGCCCAGAAAGGTGTTGGATTCTCCCTCACTTAGATATTCAAGAACTGTCTGGACACAATCCTGAGCCATGTGCTCTAGGATGACCCTGCTTGAGCAGGGAGGTTGGACCAGATGATCCACTGTGGTCCCTTCCAACCTTACCCATTCTGTGATTCTGTGAAATGACAACTTTTTAAAATATTTACAGAAAAAAATGTATTTCAGTATAGGAAGAGTTCATTACTTTTGTGACTTGTCAAATATTTCTTTTTTTTTTTTCTATGCCATTTAGACTAGATTTTTCCTCTGATTGCAAGCAGTAAATCTTATTTCCATTAAAAAAAAAATCAAACTCAAAGAAATCACACTGACAAAGTTTTCATTATTTGTAAGCAGTTGAATTTTAAATAATAATCACTTTAGCCAAGCTAAAACAACATGCTGTGTTTTTCAGACCTCATCTTTGATAAATATAATATTCACTGTAATCCTTCAGAGACTTGCACCCATATCTTAATTTTGTAAATGTGAAACATATCACCAAAATCACTGGAAATAATAACACTGATTACTAAAAGATCTGAAAATATCTTTTCAAGACAGAAGTATTCACAGTGATGTAACAGGAATGCTATACTGATATACTCATAAAAATACAACCCCTCCAAAAACATGAATCATATAACATCCTATTTAAATAGGTCATTCAATGTTTTTCTTTAGTAGAAGGCCACATTTTCTAACCCATGTTTAGAGATGCAAATAAGTGTTTTGCAACATCTGTGAGCAACCTCTTTCTCTAAGACTCACTCAGAAGCCCACAAAATTTTATATGAATGATGCAATGTGGTGACAAATTTTTATTGTTTCTTAGTTATAACTAGGTATTTATTACAATATGAAAAGTTCTGGCAGTACAGGGTGCAGAAATCTTTTTACCTGATATAGCCCTCAAAATAACACAAAAAAAAAAAAAAAGGAGGACAAAAAAGCCCAGGCAGGGAATAAAAGGCCCGAACTCCTTCATTACACTTTGGAGTTTTCAACATATTTGCTTTTCAGTATGCAACATTGAATAATACCTACCACTTTAAAAGCCCAGGCAGTGTTGAAAGGAGAAAATATGCTAGGCTAGCTAAACTGATAAGGCTGTGATGATTGAAACTATCATTAGAGAGGACAAGTTCTGATCTTAGAAGCATGCTTTATTAACACAATGCATTTTTTTTTCCAAACAGCTTCATTCCTTTTAACTATGAAATGCTACAGAACTTGTAACCATCTTATGCCAAGTTGGACCTGCCCAAAATAGAAATATTTAACTTGCATTACCTGCATTAATCCTGCAACTGATATAAATATCAAAATTTATTTTGGTATTATAAACTAAATAGGATTTAGTATGCACAGTAATGGCTGAGAGATCAGTCCATCCTCCTGACCCAGCAAGGGTCCCAGACCAGCTGGAGTGTCTCCAGCATTTCCATCTCCCATAGGAGCACTGATCTTGTGGGCCATGGGCTGTAGGTAATATTGTGAGAACCCTCCAAAATAGTCACCCTGGCTGATCCAGTATGTATCTTGCTCTTTTTCAGAACCACCATGTGCTACAGACTGGAAAACATCATCTTGCTCTCTTGAACTTCAGGTTAAGGCTTGAACTGTTCTGAGGAAGTACAGACTACATATCACTTTTCTCTTACTCAGGATATGATTACATGTGTCTTTACTGAAATACTATTCATGCTTTTAGCACGCTTCCCTAAAAGTCTATATGTATATACCCATCTTCCTCTGTCTTTTTGAATTCTATTTAATTTCATTACCTGTTGAATGCTCATATATCAAAAAAGGTTAAAAAATTGATTTGAAATCTCCTATAAAATCCATATAAACATCAGTGATGACTCAATAGATTGTTGTAAACAGTGTTCCTTAATACAAAACAAAGAAGTCCGAGGGCTGTTAATATGAGATGTTAACAACTCTACTAAGCTTGAATGTATAGCAGTGACAGAAATTAAAAAACAGATGTCTTCCCACAATGAAATTTCCCCCCAACTTTCTTCAAGATTACATGGTTGATGAAAGTACAGTGAGTTCTAATTTCTAGAGGGAATAATGACTTGTAGTTGCAATAATTTAAGGAATAATGTACCCCAACTGCACTTAATAAGGCTATAATTCCATCAAAGGCTTCCGGGGACATCATAAACCATGAGAGTGAAACTCAAGTGGTTTCCTCATGTCACCAGAAGGCTGATATGGAATTACAGTCTTAATTTATATTCATTTTGAAGGAGACTTATTTAATATTGCACATTGATCATGATTAATGCCTCTGGAACTGCCAAAAAGTATTAGCTGTTTTCATGGTCTTTTGAAGGCACCAAAAGTCAGTTATGCCACTGACTAGCAATTCTCAGCAATTGAGATTTTTTTAAAAGCTATGGCTTGGCCAGCCCAAATTGTATAACTATGCGAAACTTAACATCAACCTGTTCATATACGTTTATTACTTTTCCTCCTCATATGAGTGAAAATGGGAAATCTTTCTTCTAAGTGCATAGCTCTTTATTTATAGAATTTCATTGCAAATTAAGGGGAAAATTAATTGGAAGCATTTGGTAAACTTAGCCCGTATATGATGTGGACAAATTATTGGCATTGAAAGGAAAAATCTCCTTAGTAAAACCATATTCATTCAGTGATATTTCATGGCTAACTGAACAAGAAGAAGCTTTAGTAACAGAAGGGAACTCAGTTTTGGTGTAAGACTGCAGGCAATCTGTTTTAAAATGGAGGATTTTATGGAGTAGCTCAGAAAGCCCACAGACAAAAGAGTTTTGGCATGGGAAATAAAGAAAGTGAAATCTGGTTCTTAAATGATTTGTGAAGCAAAGTTACCAAAGGTAAAATAATGTTCAAATAATGTCCTGGCTACTCTAGGAGTTGTCTCTTCCTCTCCTACACAACTATCAGTTATGGATATAAGAACATAAGAAGTTCCTTACTTAGACAGAGCAGAAGTCCACCTAACCCCACACATACTTCCTAACAAAGAGGAAAGCAAATGCGTGTGAGGGAGTGTTTGGGAGCCTGACCTGTATGGAAGCTGGAGGGTGCATGAATTCATATTTCCTGATGCATCCATTTATGGGCATATAATCCTTTAATATTCTGTTCAGTTTTTGGACTGGATGATACTATCTGCCTCCACAGTCTCCTAGGACAGAAAGTCACAGTATCATTGCTGAAAGGACAGCTATTGAAAAATGTGGTTTATTGTGATTTCTTAAAGGTTTCTGAATACCCTTACTTGCCTAAATGTAAAGACTTAGCATTTTTAGTATGCCTTATGGTATACTTTCTAGCCTCAAGCTTCATCTCTTGAAGTATCTCCATAGGTCCAGTGTGAATATTTGCAGCCTCTTGTGGATTTCTTAGATATCATAGGGGATCTAATACAGTAGGAGATCCCTTTATTTAGATAATGGCATTTAGCAAAAATGTTTACACGTGTCAGAGAACCTGCCATAAAATGTATTTCCTTTAAGATGAATAGTGTCAGTTTCTGAAATTCCCAGTGCTAAGTAGCTGACTTGATTTATACCTTTGAACAGAAAACATGTCAGTGTAATGTCAGTTTCTCTTTACAACAATATATTCCAAGTAGACTATTTATATTTGCAATTTCTTCAGATCAGATACAGATAAAAATAAGCCATATAAAAATCCTATTGAAAGTCTTTTGGCCAATTTCTAAGATGATGGTAGTGCAAATTGATCTTTAAAGCCGAAAACATGACAACATAGTCAGTTATATGGCATTTTTGAGCAAGATAAATATATATTCTACACCCAAAACTAAAAAAGCAACAGCAAAATGTAACAAGAATGCAGTGTTGTTTGCTTCAAGCATAACAATCCCATTTGGCTTTTGGAAGGAGATTTTCTTAAACCCAGGACCCAATTCAAAATGTTGCCTTTGAAGAACCACCATGTAACAACCCTATTGTCCTTGGATGGACCAACAAAATTCAAACTAGGTGTCACGTTTTTACATGATGTGTGAAGAAATGTCCCTTGGCATGTGATGTTTTGAATGCTGAGGATTTACAAGCCTTCAGCGGGTGTTAGAATAAAGGAAGAGAAGAAAAATCCAGTCAGGATACTTAAAACAACAGTGGCTGAGAAAGTCCTAGAGTCAAAAATTTTTTGAGACTCAGAAAAAATTCTTAGTTTTAATACTGTAGGGGTGTCTTATTCTTAAAGTCTTCCCCAAGCATTTGGTTTTGGACAAAGTCATATGCACTGTTTGTCCGCAACAATCCAACAGAGCTGCAGGTCACCTCCCACTCTCCACAACAAATACTAAATCCTGGCTTTGCTTCTGGAGATGCATTGCAAGTTTTTCAGTTTCCACATATAACATTTGCAATTAATGCCAAATTGCTCATATGTTCCATCCCTATGTGGAATCTAGTACAACTCTTAACATTACCAGTACTCCTTTACTACTATTTCATCAGTAATCTCTGTTTGACTTTCCTGAAAAATTCTTCAAGTTTCTGAAAAAATCAAATTCATTAAAAACAGATGAATCAAAAAATAATAGCCCTCTGAATGTTTTCCTTCCTATTAACAGCAAAGGCTTCGAGAGAAAAACTTCTTGAACTTGCCCAGGTTGCCTTCCTTAATTAGGAGTTTCAACACTGGAGAAGGGTTTAATTGCTCCACTCCATTTCTCAGGATACATAAAATAATAATAATAATATCGTTGTACTCCTGATACCATACAGTCTTAAGCTGTATTCTGCGAAAAGTTGTCCTCAGAGGTTATCTACTTCCTTCTGTACTTCTGTTCCTATTGCTATGGAATAACAAAAATGCATTTTTATAGCCATTTCTAGATGTGATTTATCCAAAATTAGGACACGAAGCATAGAATTCTGGATACAAAGGCACAATCACAAACAATCAATTTAAAATTTATCTATCTTATTTATTTATCTAAAAGAAGTGTTCTGATATAGAGGTAGTTTGCATGTTCAATGCTTTTGTGATCCATAGGTTAAAAATAGCAATGAGTTCTGAAACACTGAAAAATATATCAAATTTGAAAATATTTATATCCAACAGGATATAAGTAGGAACTTTTTTTTCTTTCCATTGAGGATAATAAAATGTTGGACAGTATTGCCCTGAGATACTGAAGGTATCTTATCTGGAGGCTTTCAAATCTGGCTGGATCAAACCCTGAGTCTCATTAACAGACCACAAAGCTGATCTGGCATAAGCACAAGGCTGGGCAAGAGATTTCCTGAGGTCCCTTTATTCTATGATATCATGTCTGTGTGTCATAGATTGCTGAAAATAAATAAATGAAAGAAAAAAAATGCAACAAGCAATCTTTAAACTCTATTCCCTAGTTGCCTTTAGATGCAATTTTTTCCTTGTTGAGAACAGAACAGGAAGTAGCTTTGGCAAATTGTTCCAGTACTGAACTCCATTTACCTAAGCGTTGCCTTTGTCAACATTATCAAGCATTACCTTAGCTTCTTTGCTGTACATCAAAACTGGAAATAAAGAATTTGACTAAGAAGAAATTGCGATTTTTTTTCCCAAGACAATTTGTAAAATATTTTCCATTTGAAACTTATAAAAATATTTACTATAATAAAAATAATAGAATTAAATTCAACAACAGCAAAAACAATAACGATAATAATGTAGTATTATTATTGATAATAATTAGAATAAAATTAGAATAAAGTTAGAATAAAATTCTAATAGAAATATAGAATAAAAAGGAAGAAATGGAACAATTGGAATTTTCTAATTTCGTGTGTTGCAATTTTTGTCTGCAAAGTTTGATGTGCTTTCAATGATTATACTCTAAATGGAAGCAACCAAATATATAAAGGGTTTTGAAAATTTTTAGCCATAATATCTTTCAAATACTTGCATGGATTCTATAAGAGCATTGACAAGGTTAAATACATATTTCTGATTCATCAATAGAACAGTATTTCCAAGAAAACTGGAGTCTTTTCTCTTAGTAGATCTAGCTGAGTCAAAACAAAGGTATTTTAAATCACTGGTGATTCTTACTCCTTCCACAGGAATCCAGCTAGAAATATATGTTATTGGAGGTACACTGGGGAAAGAGGTCATTTGTGTGTATGTGTGTATATATAAATATATAAATGTGAATAGACATGTATATATGTGTACAGTCGTATAAATATAGCTGCACACAGTAGGCCAATAACCTCAGTTACAACAAAGCAGAATGCAGTGACATTATATTTTATGAGAAAGATCATTAAATTCATACAGGAATTATGAAGAAACATGTTAAATCTTTGGTGCATAGGATTCACAAGAAAAGCAAAGAGTGGAGTCATGGGACATCTTTGTTATAACCTTTTATAATAAAAGATTTCAAGATTTCAAGTTAATTGATCTCTGGAGAATACACAGTAAATTATTTTATACTTCCCATATATTTCAACTTAATCTAATAGAGCATAAATTGAGAGAAAATACTTTTCTTCTCTCACAGACTGCTACACGTCCCAGAGGGCCACCACTGCAGATAAAGGATCTTAAAGTCTCTCCAAGAGTTCACTGTTCTCAGGGCATCATCTGTATGAACACTGATTTGTCTCAATTAATTAATGAATTCAATCTGCATCTCCTGTAGGTTGTGTAGCTCACTAACTCTACAGTACTCCATATACTTCCTGTTAAAGAATACACATTTGGGGTTCACACTGGAGTTCCAGCCTGTCCAGTACAGCAGCACTGGCCATTTGCCAGTCCAAGTGCATTGCCATTGCTGTTTTCAAAATGCTCTCAGGCACAGTAGAGTGAGGTGATCAGCAGCACAGCACTACAGCAGGCAGTGAATGCAAAAATCAACCACTAACAAACACTAGAATCTAACATACAGTCAGGCAAGTGAGCCCCACGGCAAGTACAGAAGCCTGCCATTAAGAGTTGAACAGCAATAGCAGCTAGCTACCTAGCACATTCTAGTAAAATCTGTCATTATCTTGAACCCTTCATCTCACATTGGGCCCCAAAAAGGACTGTTATGCTTTAATCCCAGTCAGCAGCTCAGCCTCACCCAGCTGCTCACTCACTCCCCCTGTGACAAATGGGGGAGAGGATCAAAGGGTGAAAGCTAGAAGACTTGGGGGTTTAATAGGGAAAGCAAAAGTCATGCACACAAGCAAAGCAAAACAAGGAATTCACTCCCCAATTCCCAAGGGCAGGCAGGTGTTCAGCCATCCCAAGAAAAGCAGGGCTCCATCACACCTAGCAGTGGCACAGAAAGGCAAGCATCATCAATCCAAATGTCTCCCGGCTCCTTCTTCTCCCCCAGCTTTATAGGCTGAGCATGGTGTCACGTGGTATGGGATATCTCTTGGGTCACTCGGGGACAGCTGTACTAGCTGTATCCCCTCCCAAGTCCTTGTGCCCCCCTACCCACTCACTGGTGGTGTGAGAAGCAGAAAAGGCCTTGCCAATGTATAAACCTGCTCAGCAGTAAACATCCCTGAATTACCAACATTGTTTCTAGCACAAATCCAAAACACAGCCCCTTAACAGCAACTGTGAAGAAAATTAACTCTAGCCCAGTGAAACCAGCATAATATCTCATACAGGTCTTTAATCCATCTCTTAAAATATTGGTGGCACAACTATTACCCCAATTGAGTGAACAAAACTGTCGTTAACATTCACAAAGATGGAGTTGCCAGAAAGGCTCAAGGAGGTCTACTGTTTCATTTAGAAATATATGAAACTACAACTCAGTAATCTCTTCCCACAACATATTAATAGAATTTTTTTCCAGGAGAGGGGTTTAAGGTGCCAATTATTCAAAAGGAGCGGGAAGACTTGGGGTACATATTCCATAGCAGAACATGCAAATTACAGAGGAACTGATCTTTATTGATTATTTTAAAATCCCAAACAAACAAACATTTTTTAAAAATCACAAACAAACAAACCAGCTTTTACACTTAGAATAGACTGTACTTTTTGTTAAGTGCTTTTCCAGAATATCCATGAACTTGTCTTCCCTGGAGTCTGAGTGTAACGAAGACTGAGGTTTCCAAGGAGGTGTCAGTACAGAATATAGTACAATTGATGTTTCAGATGTAGCTCTTTCATAAGGCAAGTTCCTTTGTCTTTATTTGTGAATGAATTGCAATTTCTATCAGTTTATGAAACTCTTTTCTAAATTTTTTTTAAAAATATATTTTATCTTTACAGGAATTAATTTTCTGAGAATATTTTTAGTGCTTGAAAGAATACAGGTATCATAGATTGAGGGGAAAAGTATTTCCACTCTCTAAAACTGTTTAGTAAAAGCTAGTACCTTTTGACATAATAGATGTATACTTTAACTTTTTCAGTTTCCTTTTTTTCCTTGCCTTACCTTTATCCCTCTCATTGTTCCATAGTACTTTCAAGTCAGAATAAAACCTTCATATATTTTCCCTCTTGATTTGAATTCAGTGGCTGGCCAGATCTATTAGTAAAGAAAGCAAATTTGCCCACCTTTCAGATTAAGCTTGATAAAGGCTTCTTATTGCTGTCTCATTAGGTATTAGGAAAGAAACTTCATGGAGTGTTTTCTTCAGTGGCACTCCTTGAACAAAATCTTACTAAAAATGTATTTCTTTACTTGTTCCATTTAATCAACATGTCTTAAAGTCTGATTCAGGACATGCCTTGAGTCCATTTTATTGTACTGTATAGCCTCAGTTCTTAGGATGCCAAAAAAAGCTGACATGTATGTGGCACATACAAAAGAAAGTGAAAGAATGGAATATGCCTTTTCCTCCACTCTATCCAACCTCCCATTAATTATATATTACTCCAGTTATTTGTCATTAGTGAGTTTTTTTTCTGATAAAGCAATTTCTAGCTCTAACTTCCCCTACTGTTTGTGGAACGCAGTAGTTATAAATGTGGACCCATGCTAGCCAGGAAAGACAGTAAAAGGAAAATGCAGGTGATAGATGGTCCCTTTGCCAATGTCCAGACTGAGATGAAATGCAGCACTTCGCATTCACAGAAAAACATTTTTTACAAAGTTGATGATTTTTCACAAACCTTCCCAACCCTTACAGTTTTCAGTAAAACTGATGTCCTTGTCAGATTCATTGTTAAGAGCACTGGATATTTGCTCAGCTGTAGAAATCTGGTGTAAAAGATTGTAGGTTCAATGAAATGGCATTTTCCAATTAAACTGTGTTTTGCTGGATGTTCCCCAAGCTCTACCAAACACCATGGTTATACATCCTATGTAAACTAGAGATTTGCATCATTTTTGCATGACAGATTTTTGAACACATAAGGCTTGAGGGAACAAAGCTTTGCAAGGTGAACATTACAAATGCCCAGTGATTTTTTTCTTTCTCCCACAGGCTTTCCTGCAGGCATGGATAATAGGGACATTAGTTATTAAATTGGCAGTGGATCTTTCTCTGTTTCTCTATCATTTTCAAACAGGTTAATTAAAGCTCATTTATATGCCAGTTAAATAGAAGACGACTTGAGTCAGAGAAAACATCAGCACCCATTTTATAATAAATCCTCCTGAACTTAGAAATGACCTTCAATCATTTTCAATAACTGTCTCTTGAAAGGTGCAAATATCTGCATCTTCTTTTTTTTTTCTTGCAAAGCCAAAGCAAATAAAAATCCAATTATATTTATTTTAGATGGGACTTCCTTTTCCAAAATTCTGTGTTATGACTGTCAAAAAGCTCAAAAGAATAAATTATTTTGAACAGTTATTATTCATAGATAATAACAAGGTAAAGGAAAATATCCTCCTGAGATTAAGAACAGAAAAACTGCTTATCATATACTTTTACAGTTGACATGGACAAAGACACCAGTATTAGGCACTTCAATATACTTTTAGCCTAAGAGAGATGCTGGTAGCCAAGGCAAGCATTTCATCTTCAGACTCTCACTTACTTTTGAGACAGAGGTTTACACTATTGCAAGCACATCTTGTAGAAACAGATATATCAATGACACAAAAACCCTGGAACTGCTGGTATGCAAAAAACATATTAGCCACAAGTACACAAAACTTGGTCATATCTGTTTGTGCTACTCAGGGCTCAAAACAAAAATGTTAAGGCTCACTTATATGATCGAGGTACATTGCTGTGTCCTGTGTGTATGCTCTTTACCAATAGCATAACAAGGCAAAATAACTTGACTCCATCTTCCTTCAAAATTTCAAGCTTTTAGATAATGTTTTAATGTGATATGCACATAACTATTTCAAAGTATCATAGAATCATAGAATCATAGAATCAACCAGGCTGGAAAAGACCTCAAAGATCATTGAATCCAACCCTATCCTGGTTACTAAGTGCCACATCCAGTCTCATATTGAAAGCCTCCATGGACAGTGAATCCACCACCTCCCTGGGCAGCCCATTCCAATGTCTGACTACTCTCTCCATAAAAAATCTCTTCCTAATATCCAACCTAAACCTCCCCTGACAGAGCTTGAATCTGTGACCTCTTGTCCTACTGCTGGTTGCCTGGAAGAAGAGACCAACCCCCACCTGACTACAACCTCCTTTCAGGGAGTTGTAGAGGGCAATAAGGTCACCCCTGAGCCTTCTCTTCTCTAGGCTAAACAATCCCAGCTCCCTCAGCCTCTCCTCATAGCACTTGTGCTCGAGTCCCTTCACCAGCCTCGTTGCTCTTCTCTGGACTCGCTCTAGCACTTCTATATCCTTCCTGAACTGAAGGGCCCAGAACTGTACATAGTATTCAAGGTGTGGCCTCACCAGCACCGAGTATAGGGGCAGAATCACCTCCCTGGTCCTGTTGACCACCCTGTTCCTGATCCAGGCCAGGATGCCATTGGCCTTCTTGGCCACCTGAGCACACTGCTGGCTCATGTTCAGCTTTCTATCTATCCAAACTCCCAGGTCCCTTTCTGCCTGGCTGCTCTTCAGCCACTCTGTCCCCAGCATGGAGTGCTGCATGGGATTGTTATGGTCAAAGTACAGGACCAGCACTTGGCCTTGTTAGACCTCATCCCATTGGAATCAGCCCATCTCTCCAGCCTCTCCAGGTCCATCTGCAGAGCCCTCCTGCCTTCCAGCAGATTGACACCCCCCCAACTTTGTGTCATCTGCGGACTTGCTGATGGTGCACAGGAGAGTATTTAACTCTACAGATCTATTTTTATATATTTTCTTACATTTTTCCCCTTTAATCTGGTAAACTCCTTGAAACTCTGTCACTGATAAACCAGAAATATGATGTATCTGTGAATCTAATACACAGAATTGTTTTTTTGCTGTTGTATCCCAAAAGGCTGTCATAGAGTATTCTGGAATAAAACAACTTGGAACATGTGTTACCATTGATTTTTAGTCATAGTTCTTCCCTGATTTCAGCAGAGAGTTCTTATTATGCATCCCTGGCATGAAATGGCCACTTGTATTAGATTTTTTTGGAAAAAAAAAAATACAGACTTGGTGAAAGTGATCAAAATGGGCATCAAGAAATTTCCTGATATTGTGAGCAATTGCAATAACAAAGCTATCTATCCTGTACCACAGAATAATTGCAGTATGAAAAAAAAAATCCCAACTTGTAAAAAAATTTAATAAACATCAATCCTCAGGAGCTAAAAGTAGACAGATTAAACCATATGAGTTAGGATTACTTTCTGAAGAACTGAAAAAGGAGCCTGGTGTTTCTCATTGTGGGAGCCATCTTGTGGAGGGAAATTATTTTTGGTAGCTTAAAAGGCAGATTTGTTCACCTTGAATTAGAAAAATATTAACAGGATATAAAAAGCACACAGTCCTATGTATATCTCCCTATCACAGGTTTAAAAGAAAAAAATATATAGACAGATGAGTCAGGTTAATGTTTTGGTTTATATCCATTATTGGATGTTCAAGCTCTAAGGATTTCTGCACATGATCCCAGATAAACTGGAGGAAAATTTTAAATTCTGAGATAAAAAACAACTCCTTTTTTAAGGAAAAACACTATGTTCACTCTTTAAAATTAGGACATGAATGCTCCTTATGGCATGTTACATAAAACGCATGCAATACAATTCATTACTTTTAGGACTGTCTTATTTTCTGAACAGTTTACTATATCTAAAGTACATATTTACTCACATGTAGTAAGTTATTACCTGCCCCCATTTCCTAGAATACTAGGAGGATTAAAATAGGGTATACAAAAAACTTATGAAAGAGGCTGGAGTCAAACTTGAGAAGTTTTCCTGCTTCTGTGCCATGAGTCAAAACACTGAGCTGTGCTTTTTCTGTGTTAGCAATTACTATGTTTATATAATTCTTCATTCTGCTACTCCCTACTCTAGCTCAACACTCTAGTGAGCAATACACCTGATCCTGTTGGCAGTTTTGGCCGTGGGACTTTACAAGCTTCTTTTTTTCTCGTGGCATCTTGGAGATGTTTCTTTTCTTAGTCAGTCAGGCATCACTGGTAGGGAAATCATGTCAGTCCTGGTTGCCTTTGCTCCAATGTACATTTGATCTGCACATATTTTCTCTTGATCTCTCACTTTTGCTACTAAGTGCTTTGCTTTTGCAGTGAGCTGGTTCTAGCCCCAGTTTCCATTAGTCGTGTTGAGATCTGAGGTTGTCATTCAGTCTCGGTACACAGGAAACCACTCCCATGAAAGAGGTGGCCTCATTGTCTCACTTCTGTGCCACAGAGTTCATTTCTTTAATGATCTGGCCATTGTTCGCTTTCATTTCTGCCTTTGCAAACTGAACTGGAGCTTCACTGCTGGCTGTCTGAGGAGAGAGAGATGGCCCTGCTGCTTCTGAATGGAATTGGTTTAGGAAAGCAACTCTGTTAGGAAAACAGGTTTCTCTTCCTGACAGATTATTCTTTAGTCCTTGCTTTTATCCTGAGTGCATTTATCTCTTCTTTCTTGCCTTGCAGAGATGTGCTTTACATCGGAATTTTTGCAAAAGAATCATGAGGCATTGCTCTTTGAGTTGCTCAGTGCCTCTGACGTTGTCTTTCTAGGACACTCAAAACTTGATTTTAGAGGCTCTTTTCCCCAAATTTTCTTTAATATTGTTCATAGACATAAAAATTTTAAATGCAAGAAAGAACACCAACAGTCTTAAAATCCACCTGACTGTCCACAGGACAATGGTATGCAGCACAGAGGAATATGTCAGACTACCTCATTCTTGAAGATTAGCAGCAAAAAATAGCATCATTGGAAAGTTTTGGAAAACTATAGCGCAATAATAAAGATGACTTCAGTAATGTTCCGAGGAACCAAGTTTTGGGTTTTTCAAAGCTTTTTTGCAAGTATTTTGTGCTTGATTCAACTTCTATTTTCTTTTTTTTTTTTAATATTATACCATCAAAGCAAGTCAATTCCACAATATCTTCTTTACTCTTTTGGTCTGTCACTGACTTTGATATTCTCATTGGAGGGTCAGCTCTAAGAACTCAGACCTTTCCCCAAAGACAAAGTTTTATCATTTCTTCTAGGTTTGCTGACCCAGAAAAATTCTAAAACAGCAAGTTATATGAACAAAGCAGACATTTAGTCCACAGGAAAAAAAAGAAGCACAGATCCCAAGACAGAAATACAGTCAAGGACAGAGGCATTGCTAAGGAATACGGAGAAAGGAATTGTTGGGAAAAAAACCTGTGCCCAACACAGTAAAGGCCTGCAGATAAAGCAGGGAGTGGAGTTAAAGACGGAAAGATTTCTTCCCTGCACCTCCCACACCATTCTTTTCTTTAGTGCAGTAAAATAGAATGTTACTAAAATACACATGAATCTTTCATAAAATATATCTGTGACCAAGCAGAAAAGTATTTCAATAAGTTTTATGTTCTTGAGGTATAGATAAAGTGTGAAAAAATCTCTTCCTAAACCCCATAATTTCTGCTTCAATGATAAAAGTGACGCTGATATTTTCAGTTTTGCTGTTAACTTAGTCAGGTAGTTTCAGACAGCTTTCTGCCCATTTGACTTCTTTCAAGTTGCCTTTGATTTTGTTTAAACAGTCAACAGAACCCAGGCATTTCTTACAGATTTAGTTACAGAATATATAATACTTCATCATCTTAAGCAGGCTACTCAGTCTTGTTAAAGAATGTTGTTGATTTTTCAGTGTTTGTGCAGCTACAGTAGATCTGACCTAAAACTCATTTAAATGAAAGACATCTATTGAATCCATGGGCTTTGGGGCATAAACCAGTCAGCCTTTCACTGACTCACTGAAATGCTGTAGTCAGATACATGATTCATGTTTCCTTCCGATGCCTTGGACTTGAATGTGGTTATTCAAGAAGTTAGTAATCACAGGGCCAGTATTTTATAAGCTGTGAATGTTATAAGAATGCAAATATATCAACTCAGTATTGTTCTTTCTGAGCAGATTTTTTTAACAGCGCAATACAGCTTCAAAACAGAATTAAAAGGAAAAATATCAAAAGAACAGCATAAAAGCTGTGTTAAAATTACAGTACAAACCTGGAACTTGCAAGTATATACACTCACAATCATTGATATTAGGAAAACTAGATAGGAAGACAAGTTGTTCACTTGCCAGAACACATAGCAAAGAAAACTTAAAGGGATCTAAACAGAGAAAAAAATCTATGGATCAGATTTTTTGTTACATTGATATCATTGACATTACCAGTAGGCTAGAGTTGTATAAAGTGGCAGCAGATTTGGTAAATGTGGGTATAGATTATTTTGAAAAAGTTTTAAAAATAAGGATATGTAAGGAAAAAAATACCACAAATCAATAAGATTTAAATCCCAATTGTATAAAAATCTGTCATTAATTTCAAGAAAAAACAGCAGGAGAGTTTATCTAGTTATCACTGTATGTGGAAGAGTACCAGTGAAAAAACAGACATGTACCTGCTGATTACTGATTTATCCTTTTCTGTCCCTCCAGTTTACTAGAAAGTATAAGAGAAAAAGACATTAATATATTTTTCTAGTTATAGTTCATTAATATTCCTTTATGCATTCATTAACTAGATTTAGAAAGTAACATAATGTCTTATATGAAAAGAAATATTTCCTGATTTTAAACAAGGGCAATATCTTTCAGAACGTGGATACATTTTTTCAGCCTGAATCAGGGCTTATCAGGCACCACTGATGACCACCATTATCAAATAGTTACTGAAACAGTGTCATTCAAGGGTTTTCTGTTGCTAAACTGAATTCTAATGCTGAAAACATTAACGGAGTCACATAACATGTATGATATTTATTACACTGAGAATTATTACAGGACCCAAGAAGGTTCTTCCTCTTCTGCCTGGCTTTGTAGAATTTCAGTAGGATCCCATTAACTTCAGAGAGAGAGAAGAAAGTTAAGTTACAGCAGCACATAAGGAGGCCTTCAGGTTTCTAGAGACTTCATTCCTTCCTTGCTAGACAGCTGCTGTGAAGAATGATTGCCATCTGTCCCACCAAGATAAATAAAATGGGGAGCAATCAAAATTTTCAGGATACCCTTCACACTGTATCACCCATGGGCAAACTGTTTTCACCAGATTAAACTACACTTTAGTATGCTTCTGAAAGGATGTGATAGAAACACACTGTATAGCCAGGATATGAGGGACTGGTATTTTAGGCTTGTATAGAGTAAATCTTTAAACTGTCATTTTTTCTCTGTCAGAGGAAGGAAATGATGAACCAAGAAATCCATCTAATTTGTCTCTGCAATGTGTCGGAAGATGATCCCAGGGGAGAGAAGTGTAAGTAGAAAAAAGAAATTTGCCTCAGTTTCCTGGATTTCAGACAATTTCATGCCCCTGTGAAGAAATCTGAGTGGAAAATTCATGTCACAATTAGCAGCAGAGATTCTGTGAATTGCATTGTAATCACTGATAAAGTGCAATTGCTCAAGGTGCAACAAAGGGAACTGCATTCTTCCTTTGGGGAAAAAAAAAGAGGGCTCTTTGAATCTACTTGCCTTGAAAATTTTGAAAACAATTTTTCAAACCCCATCCTGACTTTTCTGGGTTGTGTGACAGGATCATTTCCATATAGTCCTTGCTTCAAGGATACTAAGGGATGCCTTGGCATATTCTGACACTGGCATGCAGTTGACAATTATTCTTATTTCTTGTTTTTGAGCAAATAACACCACTGGAGGTCAAACTGATCCTTAGTGACAGGTATGTGTCAATGCATGCCCCTCATTCCTTATCACCCAGACTTGTACTGTTGGAACTATGACCTCAAGTCCCATAGAGACTTTGTGCCCAAATTTCCTTCTGGAAAAGGAAGAAGTGAGCAGCAAAGGTTGGTGCATTCCTAGATCTCACTTCAGGAAATAATAAGGATGCAGTTGGGGTATGAAGTTGGACATAAAGATTCAGAAACGTAGAGATGGACAGTTTAGATGTAGTCCCACAGTCTGGAGGATAGTGACCTGAGCATTGTAAATTACTTAATTCTTAAAAGCAGAATAAAAATGTTATGTTTTTATTGTCTACTATGGTAATGGACTGCAATGCCCTTTCTGTCAATTCTCCATGCTCAGTATGATGGGTAATTACAAGATTTGTTAATTTAATGGAGAATTTGTAAAATCAATTGTTGCTACTAATGAATTAGAAGCTAAAGATTTCAATAGCCCTATTTTGCTGTAAATTTTCCCACAGAAATGTGTTGTTGGAATAGGAGAAGCTGAATTTTTGTGTGAATATGAGTGTACATATGTGTATACATACACATTATACATATCAAAGGTAGCTATCTCTTTTCTTTGTTGAAGAGCAGAAGAACAGAGAGAGGTGATAACTAGCCAAACTGAGCATATAAAAGTCACAATATTAGTATTCCCAGTTCCAAGAGTCCAATGCCACTCTGTTGATTCTTCCTAAAATATGCAAATGCATGGCACTGTCTCATATGAATTACTACTTAATGTTCTTCACAGGAGCTCACTGGATCCATGTCCCTCCAACACCAGTCAGCATGCAGGAATTGTAGTGCTTGGAGAGGCCAGATTTGATTTATGGTAGTTCTCTTATGAGTTCTTTATTGTCTACCTGAAACTCAAGTCAACATGGAGCCCTTTCACTAACAGATCCTCACTGCATGTGTAGGAAAAATACAAACAAAGAACATCCTCAGCAGCAGCTCCCAACCTTTGAACTTATTCCAGTGACCATCTGCCATAGCTCTAAAGGTCTACAGACTGCATCTCTGCCATGTTACAACAGCAAGGGTCTGAAGTTACCAGTCATCATAGGGAGCCAGAAGCTCATGTGCTGAAGGGCAGGGATGGGAGGAGCTTTGTTCTAAGGAGAGAAAGTAAGGACTTACATAATAGACAGACAGCTTTCTTGCATCAGTCTGTGCTCTTTTGCAGTAAAAGTAACAGAATAAAATGGCTGAAATGTGCTCTTTTGCAGTAAAAGTAACAGACTAAAATGGCTGGTTTTATTTGAGCAGTTATCTGGAAGCTTTTCTTTATAGTAGATGCAGAGAGTGTGAAGGTTAGAGAGGAAAACTAATAATTTTATGATGTCCTGGTTTCAGCTGCAAAAGAGTTAATTTATTTTCAGTAGCTGGTATGGTGCTGTGTTTTGGATTCAGGAGAGTAATGTTGATAATGTGTATGGTGCTGTGTTTTGGATTCAGAAGGAGAGTAATGTTGATAATATACTGATGATTCAGATTCTTACTAAGTTATGTCATCCTAAGTCAAGGGACTTTTTTTCCTTCCTTCTTTCTTTGGTGAGAATGTACACTAAGTTATGTCATCCTAAGTCAAGGGGCTTTTTTTCCTTCCTTCTTTCTTTGCTGAGAATGTAACAAAAGAAACTGTGAGGGAGCATAGCCAGGGCAGATGACTCAAACTGGCCAAAGGACCAAAGGGATGTTCCAGCTAAGTTATGTCATCCTAAGTCAAGGGGCTTTTTTTCCTTCCTTCTTTCTTTGCTGAGAATGTAACAAAAGAAACTGTGAGGGAGCATAGCCAGGGCAGATGACTCAAACTGGCCAAAGGACCAAAGGGATGTTCCAGACCATAGAACACCCAGTATATTCAAACTGGCCAAAGGACCAAAGGGATGTTCCAGACCATAGAACATCATGCCCAGTATATAAACTGAGGGGATTATCCAGAAGGAGTGGTGGATTTGGGTCTGGAATCGAGTGGTGAGTAATTGTATTGTGTATCACCCTTTCAGTTTAGGTTTGTTTTCCCTCTTCTCTTCCATTATTATCATTAGTATTGTATTTTACTTTGTTTTTAGTTATTAAACTGTTCTTATCTCAACCCATAAGTCACTTCTAATCCTCCTCCCCATTCCACCAAGGTGCAGGGGTAGGGGAAAGGGGGAGGAAAAGAGAGATAGAACAGGGAGTGAGAGGCTGTGTGGTGCTTAGCTGCTGGCTGAGGTTGAACCACAATGTATGAATTTTACAAAATGATTTGGGCTGTAGTGATAGTCTGCACTGTGGTATGCAGTACTTACTGAAAGTCATAGTTAATGGTTAAGAGTAGATAATATTTAGCATTTATATAGTGTTCTACAGCTTCAAAGAACTATGCAAACATAAATTAATTAATCCTCAGGATTTTAAGATCTCTGTTTAGATAAGTGGATTCCTCTTAGAAAGTTCTGTGTAACACAGACGATTACATCTACTTACAAAATAGGACAAACAACAGCAATATCATCTCACTGGCTTTGTGAATTAGTTAAGCACTGTTATCCCTCATCTGCTGATGGAAAAGCTGAGGTTTAGCTATCAGGATATTTCTGTGAGGCATGTCAATGACAGAACTGAAATTAAATTTTTGCAATTGCCTATCTTTTGACTCTTCTTTTTGCTAAGTAAATCTAAGGAACAATATGGTTTAGTGATGGAGATAGACAAATATCTTTAAATTGAAACTTCAAAGTCTTGATATTTCTGTTCTTTCATCACAATAGGGTAGTTTGGTGATTTTTTTTTTAAACTTACATCAGAATTAATGTTGGGATGTGGAAAAAGATATGGGAAAAGAATTCATCATACTACAGTCCGATTCTGACCACTGTCAAATAACAGACCAATTTCACAGCACCTATTATCTATCTGTATGGTGATTTTGCAAAGTTCTTTTTTTATTATCCATAGTCTCAGATTTTCAAATGCAGCTAATACATACCTGTTCAATAAAGTCTGATGTGATGCAGATGTCCACCAGAGTCTGCAGAGATCCTGTAATAACATTGAACCCACTTAGGAGTTAACTCAGAGGCCTGATGATAATTAAAAATGTCAACATCATTAAATATTTCATTTCTCAAATATGAACGAAGAGGTTGAGTCACATATTTGCATAATTTACATAACAGCCATCTAATATTGGTGATTGAATTGATGACACCTGGGATGTCTAAGCTTCTGTTTTTTTTCTCTCTAGTCCACAAAGTGTCAGACCCAGAGAACTTTTCAGATTCTATCAGTGTATTGAAGCTCCACTATGGGTATTGAAATCCGCAAGTCTGAGAGAACACAGTCTTATTGTGGTTATTCACATCACTTGTTTTAAGTATGATGGCAGCTGATATGGATGGAGCACAGAGAGCTTCTCTCACTTTATTGTTCTCACCTGACTCCTGCTCGGAAAATAAATGGCAATGTTGTCAGTCAAAAATATTTTAATACTAAGTTTTCTCTCTCAAGTGGGACTAAATGTTATTACTGCATTGCATCAATTATCTTATTACAGCCTAGCTTTTAAGAAGAGTAAATTGTGTTTTCAAAAATGAACTCAGTTCCCCAGAAACAATCATTAACATTGCAGCCTGGTAACTTCCTGTCTTACTTTTTCCATCTCTAACTTGCAGAAAAATGTCCCATTGGTAAACCAGAAATAGGCAAGGAGTACATCCAGGAAGACTCTTCATGGTGTAGGTAACTAACTTAAATTCCATTTTAAAACCTTTTACCACGTAATTTTAAATACTAAGTCTTACAAGATTTGTGTTATAAATGTGTTTCTGGTGTTATCAGCTGGGGTTTTGGGGAGAAAGGGGTTGTATTTTATTTTACATTAATAGCCTAATATATAGACCTAGAATTTTGATATTAAGTAGTAAATTGTTTTTTTACAGTAGCTGTAAATAATTGAAAAAGACTATGGCCTAGGATAAAATCTCCACTCATGAGAAATTTAGCTGTCATGGGACAAGAGGAGAGGTCTTCTCATGAATTAATAAATAGTTTAAATAGTAGGATTAAGTGATCAGCTTCAACAAAAGTAGTGGTTTAACAGTGAAGTCCCTTAGGGAGCACTGGTGGAATATCTACTGCTCAACGTAAATGATCTAGGAAAAAAGTGAATAATGAGGTGACTAAGTGTTCTGATGGCACAAAATTCTTTAAAATAATAAGGATGAAAATAGTCTGCTAAGAGTTGCAGTAGATTTCAGGGTACCAAACACTATGGGACAAGGAGTAAATTAATATTTTGGTTGATAGGGGTAAGATAATGTGCACAGAGGAGAAAAGCTCTTCATTAGAAATACAAAGTGGTGGTAACTAAAGATATAAAATAGTCATATCCTGAATTACAAATTCATTTCAGTTTCCTCAACCGAAAACCAAGACTGTCAAAAAGGTAGAGCTAAAAAACCAAAGGTATGGATTTCTTTCAGTACGACACAGACCCTGACATATTGGCTTGGCAAAGTGAACTCTTAGGTATTTAAAATCACAGAGAATAGAGAATGGTTATTTATGTTTTTACATGTCAGAGTTAAGAAACACAAATTTAACAGACAGAAGCATTAATACAGCAATACATACTTTTTCAGTACAATTTATATCTTGTGGAGTACGTTGCTATACAATGCTTCGGATCTGCAATGGGATTGAAATCAGACTACTGTACATCATTGAAAAGATGTCCTTCCAGGTCACTCTCAGAATGTTAAGTTACAGCCTTCAGCTCAAATGAAGGGTGAGGAAAGGCAGAAGAAATAACCAGAGAAGTGCCACTGTCCTTTCTCATGTGTCACAAGTAAAAAGATTGGCTAGATGAAAGTTTCAAAGTGTTTTCAAGATCTCGGTTAGTTTTTTCCTGTTTATTGCACTGCTACTTCTCATCTGTGAAATGGGGCTAAAAATATATGCCACCCTTACTTTGGAAGCATGTTATGATTTGAGATTTTCTGTAATGTCCTTAAAGGTGCTTAAGGCACACAGGTCGCAGGTTCTAGTTTTGATTGCAAAAATACTCTGACATTTGCATATGATTAAATGATTTTAAATATCTTCTAAATGATGTGGGGACAGTTACATCTAGTTATAGTGATTTCTAAGGAGGAATGACTTTGAGTAGAAATTTTATTGGCATGTTCGTTCTACACTTCATTTGTATTTATTGAGATGAGGACTGCTCTCTTTGGTCCAGCCTCTGGCTATATATGTAGAAATCTATAAAACCACAATTAAACTGAATTTTAATATAAATAAATGGCTAGCATTCCTCTATTCCCAGGATAATTTAACTCAAGTGTTTTCCTTGTCCTTAGCACAGGTGTAATGGATCCTGATGACAGTCTCGAAGACACTCTTTGCTGCTGGAGCAACCGTAGCATTTTCCACTGTAGGTTTTTTTTGCTCAAATACTAAGTCTGTCTTGAGTGCTCCTTTCTGACTTGCCTGCTAATGAAGGAGGTGGAGAAAGAAGCCATCATGTCTATTACTTTACGTGCAAGAACCACTTTCAAGTGAGTGGTGCCTTGACCTGTGAAAGTAAGATGTCCATATTCACTCTAAAAGGTAATTGCTGCAGTCTTACATTCATCTCTGTTAACCATTCTGCTTGTTCTGGAATTTACTCTCTAGGCAGCTTGAATGCTATTGAACAAAGAGGTTTTCTAATATATCATAATTACAAAAACACCTGTGCTGAGTAACCTTGTACTGAGCTACTCAATTTTTTTCAGGTATTCAACAATGCTCAACACTCCTCATCTGTGATTTGGTGGTTGAATGGCTGAGTACATGGTGCAATGAATTACAGATGGGAATTCTAGATCAAAGACTTTTAAAGAAAAGTGCTCAGATATACTTGTCATACCTTACTGATTTTGATATAATTTTGTAACATGCTTTGCAACATAAAACATTTTTCACTATGAGAGCAGAACTAGAACTATACATAGGGTCATTTACAGATGTTGTCTTCAGATTATCTAAAAAGTCTAACAGATTATTTGTTTGTCTCAATATATGAATTCCACCCTGCACAGCAGTGTGTGCAAACTGTCTTTTTAAAGATTTTGTTTCCCTTTCTAGGTTGTTCAGATAGCTTTTGGAGTCATACAAACTTTAGAGTCTTCAAATCTCAAAGCTATTCTTTACTAAATGTGTTCCTAGTCATACACTCTTTTGTGATGTCATCTTTAAAAATATAAATACTCAACACTGGATTTGAAAGTTTATCACAGCATTTTTTCAGAATGTATTGAATGATCCATTCTATCTTCAGCCACCAAATAGTTCAGATAGCTTTTGGAGTCATACAAACTTTAGAGTCTTCAAATCTCAAAGCTATTCTTTACTAAATGTGTTCCTAGTCATACACTCTTTTGTGATGTCATCTTTAAAAATATAAATACTCAACACTGGATTTGAAAGTTTATCACAGCATTTTTTCAGAATGTATTGAATGATCCATTCTATCTTCAGCCACCAAATAGAGTTAATTTTCGGCAGTAACTTTTTTTCCCTACTGCTGAACTTTTTTTCTAAAGCTTATTTTCAACAGCTTAATGAATCAGTATATTCTCAATTTTTCTCACATTAATACTGTCTGGTATCATTAGTTTAGACAATTCAAACACTTTTATAGATATGAACACTGGAGATCTCTTTCTCTTCAACAGCCATTTTTTTACTGTGGTTCAAACTGAGTGAAAATCTAAGCATACCAATGAGTTTAAACATTGGGGTTATTTAAAGAACTGGATGTTTCAATTCAGCATCAACATTTTTTTTTTCTTTTTTAGGAACAGCATTAGTACTGAGGTCAGAATGTTCGAAATTCTTCCAACATTAAAGCAACTTAATGTATTGCAACTTGGCGTATTGACATATAGTTACTGACCTGAACTTGGGGTCAGTCAGAGAATCATAGAATTGTTAGATGTTATAGAACAAAATAAAAGTTATATTCCTACTTTCAATTATGTTAAAATTTGTTTGAGAATACGTATATTTCTCAACCATAGGAATAGTCAAAGAAGTCAGATCATCCTGACCTGATTTCTCTCCACAGCAGTGGATTCCTCCAAGAATAAAAGACCAAAATCAGACTGATACTTTTCCAGGATAGTATTACAGCCTCCAATACCATAAAGGCTTTCCAATGCTCAGGTGGTCCTTTAGTATGTTTCAGTTAATCTTTTTCCCTCAGATTTGTCCAGTTTCCTTTTGAATCCATGTAAACATTTAACATTCATTTTTAGAACGGTATGTGTAATCACAAAGACTAGATGTTTGGCTCAGTTTTCTCTGTCTTGGTTTTTAATCTGTTTAGTAAACAATCTGCCTTCTATGAAGCACAGGGATAGAGAGTTTCATTAAAAAACCCCAAGCTGTTAAACCATGAGGCTGACAAGGAATTAATTCCTTAAAAATGGCCCAAGGGTTGCAGAGTATTTTAACAGTTGGGAATTAAAGACTGATGGAGTGGTTGCAGCTCTGCCATGATCCACTTTGCCCCAGGATGGCTGATGCAGAACAAAGAGCAGTCAAAGGAGGGTGATACTAAGCTAGAGTGAAAGATGCTTCCTTCTTCAAAAACTTTCATGTTTTCTTCTAGAGCTTCATATCTCACAGAAAGTCAACTTTTCCCTTGAAGTCAGAAAAACATAAGCATAATATTTTCATCATGTACTCACCATGTAACAAAGACAGACTTTGTTCATATATGTAGAGGAAATAAAGAAAGCACTCTTTGTCCTACTTGTTCTCAAAATTCCTTTTAGGTTTAGGATCCTCCCATGCATTCAGTTTTACTCCTGCCTGTGTACTTTACTTTTTCATTGAAGTATTCAGTGACTGTTTTAGGTGACTCTATAAACACAAAACTCCTAAGAATATCTTTCATAATTCTCAAAGGCATATTCTGCAAACTTAAAATTTGACAGCTGCTGAAAATATATCTGTTGACATTTTTTTTGAGTAAGAACATTGATAAAATTTACTAACATATAGCATTTATCCTTGGTCACCATGTATTTCCCACTTTTTTCAATTTTTATTTGTTTGCACACATAGTACATTTCCCATTTCTTCCTCTGTGTGTGTATATACACACCTATTCAGATATAAAGTATGGAATAAATAATATCAATCACAGCATTATCCAACAAAACAAATGAATACTTAATATTGGAATATGGGGGTTTGGGTTTTTTTAAATATGCAAGTATGCAACCAAAAGGGATGTAATTTCAAATGTAGATTTGCAAAGTACAAAATTACTATGCACTAGAAATTTTATGGCATTGACCTACAAATTATGTTCTTTACAAAGTAAATTAACAGTTACCATATTTAGCTGACATTTAATTTTTTAAAATGTGTTTTCATTGCCTATTTTAATCTGATATTAACTACTTAGCATCATATGGAAAATACATTTTTCTTCTGGTAGAATTCTAATTCAGATATTCCAGTTACAGTTTCACGTTACTCTGTAGTAAGATATCTATACCTGTGAACTTCCACTTGCATTAGTACATCTTTTTTCCTTTAAATTCTAAGCCTCTTTGAGCACAGCTCTTCTTGCAGTTTTGCTCTTCCTCTTGGCTTACTACTGTGTGACTCTCAAAGGAGATAAGTTTGAAGAATCTGCACATGGTATAAAAGACAACGAAAAGCATTTAATCCAGAATCATCTGTAACATTCAGGAATGGAAATATTCTTCAATTGCATAACTCTCAAAGTGAGATATTTTCAATACCATCAAGTCATTTTCTGAGTTTATTTAACTTACACTGTGAATAGCTTATGCCAATACCAGCAGTATATGTCCACAGAGTACACTGAAAGATGACATTTCCTGATGTTAATAAAACTGTTTTGGTTTGGGGGGGTTGAGAGGGTATTGTTTATTTGTTTGTTTTTAAACAGTGACATAAGTATTAAGCTGAAAAAAAATCTGTTAAACTTTGAAACTTCAGTTCATCGGCTTGGCTTGGCTTGGATGGCAATTATTGCGACAGACATCTCATGTCATTGAGAGATTGCCCAAAAATTAATTCATGTGCAATCTGTAATCAGACTATAAGAGATGTATGCACTTGTTGTGCTCACATCAGATCTTTCTGAGTAAGAATCTGAGTAAGAATCTGAGTAAGCTGTCCCTGACAGATATGTTTCTAGGGACAGGAACTTTGTGTTGCTTATCTGTGGGGAAAAAAAATAAAATTACTTCTTAAGGATATTGCCAGACTACCAATGTTTACGACACTCTGAAATTTTAAAATGGAAGGAGCTATTAAAAAAATGAATACTATTATAGACATAAAAGTACTGGTGGACATTGTTTCTTTTTGAAATTTATTTTAAATTCTTTTCTAATCTGAAAAAGGAAAGTGGTAACACTACTAGCAGCAGATGGGAAGAGACAGACAATAGTATGTTGAAGTAGTACAGCTTGTGCTGCTTGCTTGCAGCACAGCTTGTTTCACAGCACCAGGGGCAAATAGTTCTCTTCTACATCCAAAAGCTCTTCAGCCCTTTGGTGGCAATGTGCCAGATCTCTAAGAAAAAGAGATCACCTAGAAAGAAATATGCTGGGACATGTGGGAAGCCGACACAGATCAAATGGACAAAGATGAGGAGTAAATGGATGGCTTAACTCCTCTGTAGTGAGAATATCCCTAAGACACCAGCTAGCTATTCTCTGGAAATTTGTATTTATAAATTTTATCAAAACAAAGCCTTTCAGGCCTCCTTGAAAACAGCTGAAAGGTAAGAATTAGTACAAAATTAAGTACAGGGATTCAAAATTTGAGAAGTCATTGAGAAAATGTGTATTGCAAGTTCTGTGGCCATAAAAATATCCCTTGACCATCATTATCTTCTGAATCCCAATCATCAATTTTTGAAAACTTAAACCATGCTTTAACATCTCAAATTTCATACTAACAGACCTGACTAGTAACTTAGAGTATTACAGGAAACAGATAGTGTGGGCCTAACTTAGAGTCTAGCATTACTTGGCAGACTTTTCTGTAACACAGTTTATTAAACACAAACTAGGATTCATTTCTTATGAGGACACATAACAAAATTAAATAATTTGATAATATTAAAAACATTATGCCACGATAAAAATATGTAACCACTTCATATTTACCTTGTGTTAGATATTACGAAGAAGATTTTTAATGTGAGGGTGGTAAGACACTGGAACAGGTTGACCAGTGAGGCTGTGGATACCCCAACCCTGGCACTATTCAAATGCAGGTTGGATAAAGCTTTGAGCAACCTAGTTTAGTGGGAAGTGCTCCTGCCCACAGCAGGGAAGGTTATGACTAGATGATCTCTGAAGTCCATTCCAACCCCTTAACACACTATGATACTATGATATTTTAGAAGATATTTTCAAATCTTATATTTTCCTTCTTACAAAGTCTGCTCCAGAACTTTAAGTTTAGCAACTTAAATTTATTACAACTCTCTTTGCTGAATCACCACTAAACCATTGCTAAATCTCCTTCAATGGTTCAAACATATTCTGACTTCAACACAGGTTCTTCACTCTGCCATTTCAGGTCACAACACTAATTTACTCCATTTCTGTAAGCAATACTTAGGCAAGGAGGATGAAAACTAAGAGAAGCCATACTCTCAGAAGGTGCATTTGGGGAGACTGAACAACTGGAACAAACTGCATGCATGACTGCCTAGATAAAAACAGCAATGCTGTTTCTTCTAAGTGAAATTCAGCCAACAAAATAAGTGTACCACTTCTGCATAAATTGTATTGCCTGTATAGAATCCTCGTATTTAAAACCAGTAGAATTAAACAGTATAATTAACAGTCTGATAAATATAGGCTGCCTTTTCAGTGGCCCTTGATTGATCAGCACCTTTGACATAGGTAACCAGGATGCAGAACAATTAGTTTTAGAAGTGTTTTACATTTATGAAACATCTACATCCGTTTTTTACTAACTATTATAGAACTGTATATAGTATCTGACAAAAGAACTTGGGAAAAATAATATCTATACCTCAATGACATTAAGAGCTCCTGTATTTATGAAGTGTAACTTATGATTATTAAACTATTCCTTACTTTAATAATTATTAGGTGTTGTTAAATTAGTGTCCAGTTAATAAACAACTATTTTTAATTATTATCAATAGTAATCAAAGTAGTAAATAAATATAAAACTGTGGTTACTTCCTCTTCCGCACCATTGCTAGTCTGTATCACAGTGGAATAATTGCTTGTAGAAGAGCAAATTACAAGTTCTAAATCAGATGTGACTGTGAGGAAACATCTACTAGCATATGTTTGCATTTCTTAATTTTATATTTGCAAAAAAAATTTAGCTTTTGGATTTTTGTTATTTATTCTATATTCTGAAATACCTAATTAATAAGCATTGGTTCTCACTCATGCATATCAAAACATTGAGAAGAATATAATTCCCTTTCTAGAAGTGAGAAAAGTTGGGATGGCATAGGCAGGATTTACTGAACACCACCATAGCCTGGGAGGAAAAACAACCAAATATCACCATGAGTACTAGTTCAGAATTTTCTACTTTACAGTATATTGCCTCTTCCAGTAAAGTACTATTTTCTTTTCAATGGAAGATTTGTAGTTTGGGAACTGCATTATATCTTACTGAACTGTGAGCATGGTTCAAACTAAACGTTATTTAAGAGATTATGTTGTACTGAAAGAAGCCAAAAAAGCAATTTTCAGTTTTGAGGGTTTGTTTGTTGTTGCTGCTGTTTGGGTTCTGCATTCATGTGTTTACAGGTCTAAAAATTTGTTAGAAACAGTAGCATGGTTAAGTGACCAAGGTATATCTGCCTGCAGACAGGCAAAGGGAAAGCTATAGAAGCTGCAAGTTATGATGAATAGGTCTCTAACCAAATACATTTAAATCCCTTCTGAGTATCTCTAGCAGTTACTAAAGGATAGATTTTGGGAAAAGACTAGCAATAAGTAAAACTCAATGAAAAAAATTATTCATGTGGTTACTATGTCTGTATTTAGGCATCACAGTCAAAATAAATTTAGTTTACATTTCATTACTAAATGACCTATACATAGCACAGTTCAGTGTACTCTGTTTCTATGAATAAGAATGTGAAAAATAGTTAGAAAGTGAATTGTATGAAACAATTAGACTTCTCTTTCCTGTAACTGTAAGCAAAATAAACAGCCATTATCGTCCTTCATTAACACACTAATATGATTTACTATCTGTACGTATCACTACACAAAAATATTGGTTATTTTATGTTGTTTTGAAATTGCAGTATTTATTCCCTATATGTTGAGGTATAATACATAAATGTACTTTAGCAGTACACTGTATTTTATCTATGCAGTAGAGGCACTTTATTGATAGCATATATAAACTTTATTTCTTTTGTTGTTTATGGCTTTAGAAATACTTGAAATAAAACTTGAAACCTGAATTTAAGTTGCATATGCATAGTTCTTCCATTAATTTCCTTTATATTTCAACATTTTCACTTGTTCTATTTACTACAGGAGACAGATGAAATAAGATAATGCTAAGGTAAAAAGAAGGGAATAAAATTGGAATTAATTAAGCAATAGTTCATTGTCTGTTAAGTAGCCATAAATAGGCATATTTTATTTCAAAGCAAATTTTAAGTTCATTTGCAAAGAGTTTCAGTCATTCAACAGCAGGAAGTTAACACAGAGGGAACACAGATGCAGTTTAACCTCTGAATATTTAAACTGTTCATGCTGCCAAACAAGTCTGTGTTTACAGTGACACTGGAAAATTGTCTTGCTGAAGTTCATAAGGAATCACAGGATGAAAATATAAACCCTAAGGTGTGTCAAAGACACCTTAAGCAAAGCTGTAATGTCAGATTGCATTTTCAAGCTAAATCTGTTACTTCAGCCTTAACAATTTAAACCTGTTAGAGGTACGTAATTTCATAGGAATAAAATACATAATTTTTCAGTCGAGGTACGTAATTTCATAGGAATAAAATGTGTAATTTTTCAGTTAGGCAATTTCATTTATGCAGTAGTAGTATTTCCTTCCATTGAAAAATATAGACCCCCTGCATTTTAGTGTCTTGAATATTTCTGCTGATTCAGGAATTAGCTACTGCACAATTTATCAGTCATGATTAAGATTTTCATAGCTGCTGAGGAGATATAATCACATTTACTTCCCTTCCATCAAGAGGCTGGAATTATGTTAAATAGCATTAAAATCCAACATTTTTTTAAAAAAAGCTATCATCACTTCTCATATATATGTAGTAGTCCAAACAAAAAAATGCAGACTATCACAGTCTCATATTCACTTCCATGTTTAAGGGTATGCATATTTGTACACACACATTCTTCTTCTATACAATTGAATTCATTTTATGATATAAAGGATTATGTACTATCTGCTATAATATAGTTACACATTCCTGAATATCTGGACTACTTTTCATATAACTCTTGCAATGATATGCACAGAGAGCAAGGGTAAATGGCTATTCTGTTACTGAAGTAAGATTCAGGGAGAGGATTTTCCTCCTCTATGCAGCCCCAGTGTGGCAACATCTGGAGTATTGTGCTCAATTCTAGTCTCCATAGCTCAAGCAAGACAAGCAGCTGCTTGAGACTGTACAGTGGAGGGTCACAAAGGTGATTTTGCTCAATTCTAGTCTCCATAGCTCAAGAAAGACAAGCAGCTGCTTGAGACTGTCCAGTGGAGGGTCACAAAGGCGATTTGACTGGAGCATCTCTCTTATGAGGAGAGACTGCAGGAGCTGGGTCTTTTTAGTCTAGAGAAGAGAAGACTGAGACAGGATCTCATTAATGTGTATAAGTATCTCAAAGGCAGGTGTCAAGAGGAAGGTGCCAGAGTGGTTCCCAGTGACAGGAAAAGGAGTAATGGCTATAAACAAAAACTTTAGAAGTTCTACCTCCACATGAGGAAGAACCTCTTTACATTGAGGGTGGCAGAGCATTGCTACAGGCAGCCTGCCCAGGATGGTCAAGGATTCTCTGTCTCTGGAGACATTCAAAACCCACTTGGATGCATTCCTGTGTAACCTGCTTTAGGTGACCCTGCCTTAGTGAACTAGGTGATCTCCAGAGGTCCCTTCCAACCCTAACTATTCTGTGATTCTGTGGTTCAGCTTCTGAGTGCTGAAATGAAACAAAGACAGATTCTTTATTGGAAAGACATGAATCAGAGTTTTAAAAATCATCATCAGTTTTACTGTCAGGTGCGTAGCTGTGAGTCCTCAGGTACTACTGTATTACAATTTCTCTTTTGAAGTACTGATGTGTGAATTACCTTGAACAGGCCATCATCATAACTAAGTGGAGTTTGACTATCATGTGGATAAGTGGCATCTGAAGCAAAATCAATAAGAACACAGAGAGTTTCATTTTACATGATGTATTTTTGCAATGCTATCAGAAATTGCTTAAGCACTATGGTTTTCAGAAGGGTCACTTACAGTTAAGGACAACCAGCTATGCTGTCATGAACAAATAGTAAGTGCATCTGATTCCAACTCAACAAGCAACTAGTCCAATGAATTAGTCTAAATGGGAAACAATTAAATTAGACTAAATGAAAAGAATAAACAGAAAAATAATGTGATGAAATCTGCAGTGGCAAAACAAAAGATGACTGAAAATGCATATAATTTTACATATAAGTGGCATGTACTCTGGCTACATACACAAAACATTTATGTAAAGTTATAATGTTAATATTTATTACAAATTGGTCTAAAAATGTTTTATTTGTTCTTCAAATATTTTCACAGTTCAAAAAATAATGTTATTCCTCACTAGGATAAAATCAAGATATTTTCACAAAGAAAATTTGCAGAGAATCCCATCCTAGATTAACTTCAAATTTAGGATATGCACCAAAATGACGAGTAATAAATCGGTGACATTCATTTCCCCAGACTTTAACTATCGATACAAGATGTGCATTTTGAGCTACTTGGCCAGACTTCTGGTTTTCAGCAGAAAGACTGTGTATTTGCAGAATTCTACCTACCCTTCAGAACTGAAGAACTACCTCTCTCTGATTAATAAAGAAACTCAAATCCAGCCATTTTAGTTCTTACATAGGTTTTACTTCTTCAGGCTTTTTATTCATATTTTTCCTCATCATGAATTTCAGGGACATTCCTCAAACTTTAATTATTGTAAGCTTGATTTTGTAAGGCATTAAAAATACTGTCTCTGGAAAAACTGTTTCTGGACCTTTCAGATAAGCCAGAGAAATCAGTGATTCTCACTGTAAGTATGGATTACACTACTGGATTCTCATTTTTATACATATCATTAATTCTCACTTCCCATGTTTTCATTAATGAGCCAAGAGTCAGAATGTTAGTCAGAATATTGAATTACTTTTCATGCACTGTTTTGAAATATCTGAAAGTGCAATCATAGACTGCTATGATACAGAAATTAGAAGAATTAAATCTGCATATTTCTTGAGATCATCCCTACCTTTCAGTTTATTTTTAGCTTCCAGGTATTACTGCTTATATAATATTTATAACATTTTCTGTATGCCCAAATTACTACAGACATAAAACAACACTTTCCATTTTTTTTCTTTAACACTGTTTTGAACATTTCTTTCTTTTTCCTAAATTACATGGATGAAGCAAACATCCTATAGCAAAAACATGTTTCAAAAAAGCAATAAAAGGAAACCTACAATAATAATCCTACAACAAATTTCCAATCAATAAACCACTTTCCTCCCAAGTAAGCATTAGCATTAAACTGGCACAGACTTTATAGTCTTTTATTATAGCTATAACCCTTTTAACTAATGCTTATTATTTGTTCTCAGTTGACCATTTCTTCATCCATGTCAGTAGAAAAAGCATTTTAGTGTGACCAGAAAATATCTCATATACAACAAATATTGAATAAAAGAATCTTTAGATGCAGTTTTGTTTCCTTTCAAAATACTCAACTTTTTAGTTTAACAGAATCACTGGTAGAATTTTCATATCAGTAAAAATAATGCCTCTTAAACACTGACAGGGATGGGGCACTGAACACCTCTCTCTCCAGGAAGCATGTTCCAGTGTTTGACTACTCTCTTGATAAAGAAATGCTTACTCCTGCCCAGTCTGAGCCTTCCCTGGAACAACTTTGAACTATTCCCACACATCCTATCACTGGATCCTATGGAGAAGAGATCAGAACCTCCCTCTCC
>NW_008685266.1:117990-118210 GCF_000695815.1 Acanthisitta chloris | reverse complement strand
TGCATCTGCCTATTCCAAGGGAGGCTCCTGACTCTTTGGCAGACACCTGTCTCTCAAACCGAGACACATGGGCAGAACAGGGTGGGTGATTCAGCTGCTGGTGCAATGAGGAGTTGCTCCATGCTGGGAGCTGGAAACAAAGCCAGTGATGGTAGTTACAAATAGAAAGCACAGGAAAGGTGTTCTATTTATTGTGGTTTATGTTCTTTTCCAGGTTAAA
>NW_008685266.1:114539-117927 GCF_000695815.1 Acanthisitta chloris | reverse complement strand
GGCCACCTGCCTCTGGTAATGATGGAATTAAGCAAATGATCCTTTTATTGCTTTGTTCTCGAGTCTTATATGATTCTCCTCATATTTTTCCTGTCATTGCAGTCTCTGAAAACTTTCCATTTAAACAGTGTGATTGATTCCTCTTGGAAGTTATCTTCTTCCCTGCTTTTTAGAGGGGGACATATAGGCTGTCATTGCCTTCCTTGGTTGATGTTTCCAGGCTTCATTATCTCTTCCATGTCTAACTAAGGCCCTGAGCAGGGTCAGGAGTTGGACTTGGGTGATCCTTTGTGGGTCCCTTTCAGTTCAGGATATGCTATGATTCTATGACTCTGTGATTCTATCCCACCCCTGCCCTGGCAGGGACACCTCCCACCAGCCCAGGTTGCTCCAAGTCCCATCCAGCCTGGCCCGGAACACTCCCAGGGATGGAGCAGCCACAGCTGCTCTGGGCAATCTGTGCCAGAGCCTCAGCACCTCACAGGGAAGAATTCCTTCCCAATATCCCATCTATCCCTGCCCTCTGGCAGTGGGAAGCTGTTCCCCCTTGTCCTGTTACTCCAGACCCTTGTCCTAAGTCCTTCTGCAGCTTTCTTGGAGCCTCTTTAGTCCCTGGAAGGGGCTCTAAGGTCTCTCTGGACCCTTCTCTTCTGCAGGCTGAACAGCCCCATCTCTCTCAGTCTCTGACCAGCTCCTCTTCCTCTGCACTAGTGACTGCACATGGTGTTTGTCACTGTGATGTACCTGAAAGTTCTACACTTAGTCCTGACCCACCTTGTGTTTGGCTGTAGAGACATCAGGATTGGAGATGTTCTGTGGGAAAAAGCAACCCAATCAGCAACAAACCACTCAGGTTGCAGAGTCAACACAGCAAGTAATAAACCACATCAGCACTGAGTTTTTATTCCTCTTTCATGTGTTTCCTGTGCTAACAAAGCCTGGATGAAGCACTTGGTCTTCTGGAGGGTGTAAAGCCCCAGGAGAACCATCCCTGAAAGCCTGATCACTGTCTGGGGAGTGTGGGCTGCTTGTTTGCTCAGGGAGGGTTTTGTGGGGGTTGTCTCCTTCACTCTGAGGGAAGCTCCATGTCCTTTGAATTATTTTTGAGGTGGTTTGGGGAGGGTTTTTCTCTTTTTTGGGGGCAAATGCAAGACCAGCAAGGAAGAGTAGGTGGCAACAAGGGCTGTGAGCTTTCCCTGCATGGTCACACCATTGGGAGGGAATTTCAGGCACCAAAAAGCAACTTTAGAGCAGAAGCATGTCTGCCATGTGTGTTGAAAAGGAGCAGTTGCCATTGTTCCCATCACCCAGCAGTGACTGAAACTCCCTGGAACTGCTCCTGCGCTCGACGGTGCCTGGTTGATGCTGAAGGACTCTGTTAGCAGGGCCATGAGACACTGAACACACAGTTTCTCCGAGGGTAAGAACTGTATATTAAAAAATATGCCCTGAGGTAAATAAAGCTCTTTCTCATGGGCCTTTGAGCAGCTGCAGTGAATCAACTCAGTGGAATGACGCTGAGGTTCTCTTCCCTCAGGTGATGTTTTACATCAGTAGCTCTGATGGCCATTCATTAATTTTGGATATTGCTTTTGCTCAGCTCAGTTTAGTTAAAGTGATATTTCCAGTGCAATGTGACGTGTTCAGAATGTGGCAGAGTGGGCTGGGCTGGCGTTGGGGGTTTGTTTATTTGGGGTTTTAAAGCACAGAAATGGCCTTGATTCTCTCTGAATGAGGTGATCATTTTCCTGCTTATGAAGAGTAAAGGCCAGAAGAGTCATGGCATGGAGCCACAGGTCAGGTGTCACAGCAGCTCATCCCAGGGCTCTGTTTAATGTGGACCTGAAGGTAATACTCTGTGTGGGGATAAACTTTCCTGTGGTTGGGTGAGAGACTGACTGACTGCTCTGTGCTCTGAAGGTGAGGGCAGGTAGGTTTGGTGCTCATCAGCCTAATTTCTGTGGTATAAGCATTTCTGTTCTGCCATACAGCTCCTTTAAAGCTGATATTTTTGGTTTTGTAGTCCTCTGAGGAGAGGCTGAGGGAGCTGTGGGGGCTCAGCCTAGAGAAAAGGAGGCTCAGGTGGGACCTTTTCTCTCCACAACTCCCTGCCAGGAGGTGTAGCCAGATGGGGTCAGGCTCTGCTCCCAGGGAACAAGGGACAGGACAAGAGGGAACAGACTGAAGCTGTGCCAGGGGTGGGTCAGGTTGGACATCAGGAGGAATTTCTCCATGGAAAGGGTTGTTAAACATTGCAATGTGCTGCCCAGGCAAGTGGTGGAGTCACCATCCCTGGAGGTGTTCAAGGAACAACTGGACATGGCACACAGTGCTCTGGTCTAGCTGACAAGGTGGTGATGGGACACAGGTTGGACTTGATCATCTTGGAGGTCTTTTCCAACCTCAGTGATCCTATGATTCTGTCAGTCTCTCCTACAGAATGTAGAAGCAGGAGGAAAAGAGGATCCTCAGCCCATCTTGTCTCCTGAAAAGGTGGGGAAAAAAATTCTGTAGCAAACAGCTTTTAGTCTTGAGAACATTTCACTATATCAAGAGTTTCAGCAGTGCCTGGTTCAGCCACTGTCACACAGATTTACAGCCCGGGAGCAGTGGAAGTGCTGCAGGTGGAAGGGGAGAAAAGCACAGCTGCATAAATCCAGCGAGTGCTCGTGGCACCAGTGGCAGGTGCGAGGGCAGAGCAGAAGCCTCAGAAAGGGGAGGGACAGGGAGGCAGCAGGAAATATGGGCAGCAGTATCTCTCAGCAGGGATCTGGTGACACCACCTCTCTGCACAGATGCTTCTTATTTCACTTTAGGAGCCTTTGCCTTGGCTGCCAGTAGGAAAAATGAGGCTTCTCAGGACAAAGATGATGAAGATGCTGTCATTAATCTTGAGGCAAAGCTCAGGTTTCTCTGAAGAAGTCTCTGTTAGGACCCTCATTTTACACTTTCCTCTCTTTCCCACATTTTCCCTTGGGATAGAGTCAGAAATTCCAGTGTTAAACAGTGCCAGTCCCTTGGTTTTCCAGAGGACCAACAGAACTGCTCTGGATGGATTAACTTGTGCTGGATTCTCCAGGAGTTACTGTGAGCCTGAACTCTCATGAAGTCACTGTCAGGGGCTTAATTTATTACCTAATTGATAAGAAATATAGTCCAGGCAGCTGAGACAATGAAAGCAACTTCTACAGGAGATATTTCACCAAGAGGAAGCTACTTGGGAATGTACCAGGGGCAGAAAATTGAGTTGCAAATTAAAAAAGATAAAAAATAGGGATTCATATATAACAAACTTCTACTTTTTAACATGCAGCTTGGGAGGGACATTATTTAGTTGGAGATGGGGAAAGCAGGGCAGTGACTCAGGCAGAGAGGGAGGGTAAGGAGG
>NW_008685266.1:104598-114517 GCF_000695815.1 Acanthisitta chloris | reverse complement strand
AAAGAGCTGGGAGGGAATGGGGGAGTTGAAAGTGAAACTGGTGGAAAGAGGGAGAGAGGTTTTGGGAAGGAGGGAGCAGAAGGCAATGGCATTTCTGAGCCCTGGGGCGATCCTGAGGTGTGGAAAGCTGGGAGAGAGTTGGTGTTGGGCTCTCAAGGCACATGTCCTGCCCCAGGGCAGAGCTTGGTGTTCCCAGGGATGCACTGGTGTCCCTGCAAAGGGCTTTCTGCTGATGGAGAGGTATTGGGACTTCATTCCTGTGCATCTCTTCAGGAGTTTGAGACCATCCCAGGCTGCTCTGTGGAGCCGTTTCTGCTGAGTGCTCGATGATTTCTCATTCTCTGTGTGCTCTGTGAACGTAACAACAGCTCTGCTGCCAACTGAATTTCTGCTCCCTCCCTGCTGTGACCAGGGAGAGGTTTGATTTCCCAGCTGCTTTTTTGTAATCTGCCCTTTGCCATCATTATCCTTGGGGCTAACAGCACTTCCCCTCCCTTCCCTCCTCCAAGAGGCAAAAGTGGTGGTAAAATCTGCTGTAATTTAAGGTGGGCAGAGCAGGAAGACATGATTTAAACTCAAATCTGCCATGATTTTACAGTTCTGCCCTTGTAAACTGTAAAGAGGAGGATGAGTTCCCTGTGACACCACAGGCAGCCACATCAGCCCATCCACATCTGTTTTCCTCACTCCTCTGGCTCTTCCCAGCATGTCCTCCCTCCGTCCCTCCCTCCCACCCCACGCTGCAGCTCTCTCCTCAATGTGACTCCTCCACATGCATTTAAAACAGTTCCTTCCTTTGCCCTCTTCACTTCAATATTTGCACTTGTCTTACAGAAATGAAGGTGAAAACCTGAACTAAAGGAAAGCAAAGGAAAGGGGGAAACCCCAGCAAATCCTGGACAAGTTGCCAAGGCAACTTGAGGAAGATGCTGGCTGGAGTTAGGGATTAAGCAGCAGGAGTCAGGGAAGATGCTGCAGGCTGAGGAGCAGGTGAGAGCCTTGTGCTCAGCTGCTGAAAGGTCCAACAGCTCCCAGAGAATTCAAAGTAGCTCAAAATGAAGCAAACACAAGGGGAACTGGGAATGTTTTCTACCACAAAGGTTTTTAATAGAAATACAGAATTATTAAGGTTGAAAAAGCCTTTAAGATCATCAAGTCCAACTGTCCACCAGCACCACCACCATGTTCACCACTAACCATGTCTTCAAGTGACACATCTACATGGTTTTCAAGGCCCCACCTCATTTTCAAGGCTAGTTTCCCCAAAAATTAGCTTTTCCCCCACCTCAGATAGGTCTTTGCTCTATCCTGTTTCTAATGCTCCAGAATGTGGAAGACAGTAACATTTCCAATTGGTTTGGAACTCTATCCTAAACCTCTTTCTTAGGGATGGGAGAACACAAATCGCTTGATGGGGCTTGATTGAACACTGCCATTCAATCCTCTTCTATCACCCCAAAAATGATACTGTATATTCCTTATATCAAACACTGGTCCAGCAGGGAGCTGGACTTGATGATCCGTATGGATCTCTCCTGACTTCAGATGTTTCTGTGGTTACTCCTAGCAATGGTCAGCCAAAAGGTTTGAGAAATACGGATCCAAACATTGACTCTCCACTGTTTGTTGCACCAACCTGAGCCAGCAGCAGGTTGGAGTTCCTGGGGCGGGATGAAATCCTTGCTAAATCATCAAATCCTAAACAAAATTGCTTTTTTAGTTTGCTGTTTCTCTTTCAGCTGTTTCTGTACAGACATGCTCATTTAGGAGCTTCGTTTGTCTTCTGGAGGAACATTACATGAGGAACAAGTTCTCCCCAAATCCCTCTCAAGTGGAACCAAAGGCTCAGGTAAGCAAAGCCTGCAACAGTGCAAATTGCCTCCTTCAGTAGGACATGATGGGAAATCATGTACCAACACCATCCCTGCAGCAGCAGAGGTGGAGAACAATGCCCTTTGCTGTTGGGCTGGTCACTGTTAAACTCAGCAGTGAAAAACCAGCAGCTTTGTTGTGGAGATGTAGCAGGGCAGAGAGGCAAAATGATGTTTCTTCTTGAGGCAATGTTAGTCCCATCTAAGTGGTGACCCAGCATGTGTTGAATTTCCATGAGTTCCTTCACAGAAAGGGCTGTCAGGCATTGGATTGTGCTGCCCAGGGAGGTGATGGAATCACCATCCCTGGGGGTGCTCAAGGATTGACTGGATATGGCACTCAGAGCTCTGGGCTAGCTGACAAGTGGTGATGGTCACAGGTTGGACTCAATTGTCTTGTAGGTCTCTTCCAACCTAAAAAATTTTGTGATTCTGTGGAAGCTGATATAAGACCTAAGTGCTTTGCTATGACTTGCTGCTGGAGCCTCTTTAGCCTTTCACCAATTGGGTGAAACCCTCTGGGATACATTTTCTCCATATTTTACCCAAGTGCACAGGAAACATCTGCATTGTCTGCTGAGATGTTGGTGATGGGCTTTGGTGCACCTCAGCTTGCAAAAGGGGGTAAACACTGCTGGAGACTGAGCCAGCTGGGAAAATTGGTCTCCTCCTCCAGCAGTGCCAGGGAAGGTGACACTTGTGGTCCTACCCATTCTGTGCTGCCCTCAGCACTCAGCACTGCCCAAGCTGCTGGGATGGCTCAGCTATTTACTTGACACTTGTGTTTGCTGTGGTTTAGCTGCAGAATCATTTGGAGCATTTTTAATGTACATTTTGGAATGTCTCAAGCTCTCAGCATTAGCTTCATCAATCTAGGAAGACAAGTATCCAGGGGTGCTGCCTGAAACACACCCAGGGCCCTGACACATGATGTGAGGGAACATCTCACTGACAGGATTATGGGCACTCGCTGTGAGGCTCTGGGCAGGCAGAGAGCAGTGCTGGTGGTCTGTTCCTCACAGATAAGCTTGGGGCAGTGAATTTAGTGCTAATGGTTTCATTTCCCTGTGCTGGCAGGTGCTTGGCTGCTACTCATTTCAAGAGCTATGTGCCTTTCCTAAGGTAGAGCTATAAAAATGACCAGATTTGGTGGTTTCTCCTGGCTCAGAGGTGAGCTGCTGGCTCTGGGCTGGGGAAGTGCTGGAGGAAAGGGTTTGTCTTCCTGATGGTGCTCTAGTGTTAGGAAGGCAAGAGTTTGGAGTTTTCCTGGGAGAGAAGCTGAGAATCAGTCATTGTTCAAAGGGGTGAAATGGAGCCTCGTGTTGGAGCTGCAGCACTGATGGAGCAACACAAAAAAGCTGTTGACAAAGTGTGGTACGTGCTCAGAGGAGCTTGTTCAGCTTCACTTACTGAATATAAACCTCTCAGTGCTTTGGTTCCTTTTGAAGAATCTGATCTGATTTGATAGTGACAGATGTGACTGCAAAATTGGCTCTTTAATGAATTTTAATGAGTGTGTGTTTTCCAGAGAGCTTTGCGGTTTCAGAGCAAACTGTGTGCAGTTACCTGAACTGAGTCTATGGGAGAATCGGGGTTAGACTTTGGGGTATTTTTCTTTGGCCACTTCTCTAAGAATTGTCATGTTCTTCCTGGTGCACAAAGTGATTCTATTCTGTGATGCTTCTCTGGGGTGACACGAAACATGGGATCATTACAGGGAGAGAAGGTCAAAATTATCTTCTAGGGCTGTGAATTAAGTTGCTCAGCTTGAGGATTTTTAGGTCTGCTTGCTTTAGCACTTCCTCTAATGTGGGTGCTGGGCCAGAAGGTGCTTCTGAAGCTCCCAGGGGTGCACAGCAGCTGTGGCTCCTGTCCCACCCTGGGCTGCTCAGAGAGGATGTTGCAATTAGCAGTAAACTGAGATGCTGAGTTTAAGCACTGAGCACAGCAGCAAAAGAGTCAATTCCAGGGCAGCATCAGGAGGTCAACTGCCTTAGAGGTTACATTGAAACCTGCCAGTGATTGTCTTCTGTGGAGCCACATTCTCAAGGTGCCATTCCTCAGCATCACCTCTTGCCAGAGACTTCCCTAAGTGAACTGAGAGCAGAGGATTGAGTGTTTTCAGCACTTCTCCAAACTGCTGTCTCTGAAGGTGGCTCTGGAGTCAGGTACTTGAAACAAGACCCCACAGCGATGGAGATAGAATCTGAGCAATCAATTTTAGCTGCTGCTCAAGTTTGGGTTTCCCAGGGTCCTCAGGCACATGGTGCTTCTTGTGAGCTTAGAGATGGATTTCTCTTGTGGCTGGTGGTGAGAGCTGGGTCAGCTGTACTTCTATGTTTAGGGATTCAGCGGGATAGAAGACTAACCAAGAGATCCTATCTGTGACTTCTTTGCATTCAACCTCTGTGCCTTGTGTGCTTGCTGGGAGGCAGAGACACTGTCCAAGGACTGTGTAGGGCCATGGCCCACAGAATGGTTGGGTGAATCCAAACAGCTTCTGACTCTGGGTCTTCCCAAACCCAGTCTGGATGAAATTACTGAAAGAAAAACTAATCCAAATTTGGAGGTTTATTCCTTCCAAAGAAGGTGCTGAGGACATAGTGAATCTCCTCTGAACAGAAAAATGAAGCCCTCCCCAGTCTAATTCCAATTAACAACCCCTTCATTTTCTGTCTAAACCACACTCAGCCCAAGCAGGTCACTGGAACCCACAGTACTGCACCAAAGCCTTTAAGGAGATTGGAAAAGGATTAGACATTTATATGGTAATAAGAACACTTGGTTATTCATTAGCAGGTGAATATACCGAGGGGACCCGAAATGCTTCAGTTTGAGTAGAAATCTGTCACTGAGGGCTGAAATCAGGGAGGTTTGTGCTGTGATCTGTGTTTGTCTGTGAGAAGGTCCTGCTCTAGGGAACCAGCAGAGGTGGGAGATGGTCCCAGGGAGCACTCCCAGCAGGTATAGGCTCTGGGGGAGCTCTGTGAACCCTCAAATAGATATATGGCTGCCTGAATGTGTCAGAGGACCAGGTCACTCCAGGCAGGAGCATTTTGCAATCAGGAGTATATTCCTGGAGTTATTTATGTTGGAAAACCCCCTCTAAGATCATCAAGTCCAACTGCCAAGACCACCACTAACCATGTCCCTGAGTTCCACATCTACACAGCTATTAAATCCCTCCATGGATGGTGATTCCAGCACTGCACTAAATTATTTATGACTTGTTCTACTCCAGCAGAACAAGGAGATTTGGGTGGAGTTGGTTTGATCAGAAGTGCATTGGAGGCTCCTTCATGGGAAAGGGAAGTTCATCTATGGCAAATCTGAGAGCACAATTCAGCCACATCCACTTGTGATAAACCCCAGACTGAAGAGGACTCTGGTGTAGATCTCATAGCCCAAAACTGCTAAATAGCAAAGAGAATATGCTTCAAATATTATAATGTATTTCAATTAGCAGCAAGCCTTTTTGCCTAATTGATTCATTATGAAGTGGCAAACTGCACGGTGAGAATTAATTAGGGAGCAGGAGAGGCAGAGGCAAGTGAAATACTGCCCCTGCTGCAGCACTGGTAATTGTTCCCCATCTGTCTGGGGAAATGGGAGAGAGCAGAACTCCTGCTCCAAGGAATGGTAGCTCAGAAGGTTGGGGCTTAATATTAGAGATAATCATTCAAATGCTGAAGGTTCCCTGAAGTTCAGAAAACACTTTGCTGCTAATAAGGGATAAAAAACAGAGTTGAAGCAAGTCAAAATGGCAAGTCCATAATTCCTGAGGATTTAGGTTAATAATCAGAGGGGACAGTGTTACCCCCACTCTGCATTGCCCATGGGCCTCTTGAGCTCCTTCTGGAGGGCTCTGGAGACCCTGAGGGGAGATGCTGAGCTCCACAAAACACACCAGCCCTGATGGTTGGGGTTTTAATTCCCTCTTGGCCAGAGATGCAGCAGGAGATGCCTCTTGGTGACAGGCAAGGAATTATGGTAGAAACAAATGTGCATATAACTCAGAGTGGTCATCTGGGTCAAATTGCTGTGAAATGCTCACCCAAACAGCAGAAGGCAGGAGAGTTATGTGCAACTGCGATCAGAGCACAAGTTCCTCAAATTAGGATTCACCCAAAGATGGGAACTGCAGTTGATTGCTGAGCAGTGATGTTGGGTTTAATGTGTTCACTCTCAGTGGTTTGCTTGGGGGAGGGGGTGTGCAGACGGGCACATTGGTGGTTTTTTTACTGTGGCTGTGCTGAAGATTGCAGCAAGCAGCAGAGCTGGAAGGGGCTGCACAGCCCTGGCTGTAGTATGTCTGCAGGGCCTGACCAGAGGATTCTCTTCAGACATCATTTCCCACTCGCTGCAGTGACTCAGTGCACTCAGTGAACCTCCAGACAAAGCAGAGAGCACAAGGAAATAGATTTATTTTTAAAGTTCTCTGTTGGCATTGTTCTGTGTGTTTGGCACCATGTTGGAGAATGGCTAAGAGAGTGGGGACATAATCCTGGGGAAGGCCAAAAAGAGCTAGGTCACAGTCCCCTGGGAACGTACAGACACAGTCCTGGGAACGCACCTGGGAATGCAGTGTGTACAAGCAAGGCTCTGGAGATAGTAACTTATATATAGATAGGGAGTAACTCAGCTGGGCAGATGGCAGGGGTAAGTCATCCCTGAGGGTGAAACAAGTAAGTTCGAGAAAAACAGTAGGAATGCACCCAAGCCTGGGAAAGCAGGAGATAATCCTCACAGCTGCAGCTGTGAGTAAGGGGAGTACCTGAATGCTATCTTTAGAGCCTAGCCAATTAAAAATGATTGATAGTTGTATGCCTGTCCTGCACTGTATAAAAAAGAGCCTGTCGGACAATAAAGATGGAGCTTGCTGTATCACCCACACGGAGTCGGCTGCTTGCTTCCCCGAGCGGAACTTCCACCTTTTCCCAACAGCACCAGTTTTATTTCATTGTGCCCTGCCAGGCTGCCCAGAGAGCTGTTTGGCACCTGCACATAGAGCTCAGCTGATTTTCTTGCTGGAGTCAGTTGTAGCTGAAGCTTTTCCCTCCCTATGTGTGAGCATCTGCCAACCTGGCAGGAGGGGCTGGGGACCTGGCAGATCTGGCCAAGTCTCTCTTCTTCCACCTTAAATATGCACAGCAAAGCTGCTCCATTCTAAGTGAGACCCTGGCCCAGGTTGCCCAGGGAGGCTGTGGCTGCCCCAACCCTGGCACCGTTCATTCCAGGTTGGATAGAGCCTTAAGCATCCTGCTCTGGTGGGAGGTGTCCCTGCCCAGGGCAGGGGTTGGGGCTGGGTGAGCTCTAAGCTCCATTCCAACCCCTAAAATTCTATGATTCTATGACTTCAAGGCACCTTCTCTCCCCGCCTGGCTTGGCCATCTCCTCCTCTTTCCTGCAGGGATACTGTCTCCTGTCTTCTCCCCCTCCTTGCATGGGATGCCCAGATTTTAAGGAACTGGACAGTTTTTAGCTTTCCCTTCCTCAGATTTAATTGAACTTTAACTTCAGCCATTTAAGACTTGATCATTGCTCTCAGACCATGTACAGTGGGTAGTAATTAATCTAGATCATATCATATAAGAATCCTGATGGGTTTTTAAGACACTTGCCCAGTTTCTCTTCTTTAATTAAAGACTTCCTTTGAAGTTACCTAAGAGGTAATTATGTCTGAGCACTGATTTAGTGTTGTGACCCTTCTCCAGGCAAACAGTAAATGATTTGGAAGGCAAACATTTGCAGGGAGTGAGGAAGTGGAACGGGTTGGGTTTGTGCTGGAAACAGCAGAAATGAAAGCTCTGGGCAGTGATTGCAGGGAAACTGCCTGAACTGTCAGAAAGTTGGGAATACAGCAAAGGCTACTGGGTTTACTGTGTGGAAGTGGATGAGTGCTTGGACAGATGGACTTATGGATGTTTGCAGCTGAGAACTGCACAGAAATGACACCTGAGGAGGGACAGGAGTTAATAGAGCTGCAGCACAGCCAATACTCTGAGCTTGGGCAGTACAGGACATGTCTGGTTTGAGCAGCTGTGGCTGCCAAAGCCACTCTCAGCCACTGTGCTTTAGCTTAGAGCCTGCTCTATTCCATCTCAAACCCATCCTGGCAGTGTGGGTTTGCCACCCAAACTTCCACCAGCTCCACCCAGGGATGTGCTGGGAGCTCATTTCTCACTGGGCACTTAGAAAACTACCAGGACCTGATCATGTCAGCTCAGAACTCCTTCAGCCTCTCCTCAGCAGTGCTCCAGCCCCTCCCCAGCTCCCTTCCCTTCTCTGGACACCTCCAGCCCCTCCTTGGCCATCATGGCACACAGACCTATGGACCTGCTTTCCTTTCTTCTCTGCTCCTCTGTTCTACTCTGCACATGGAACGAGCAGAATCCTTACTCTGTCTTTATTCTTGACCATTTGGTTCCTGGAACATTCCAGGTTGTCGGGATGGTTTCAGGCTCTTCAGCTTCAATGCTCTGAAAGTCACTGCAGAATGTCTGTGTTTTAGGGGAGATGATGGAGCAGCCCCGTGGCTCCTGCTGAGGTGAAGGACACACCAGGAATCCTCCAGGACATGGAAGGAAATAAGAGAATTTGTTTCTGGTTTCAGTCTGTAGAAATTGATCAGGAGGTTTTCTTTGGCACACTGAGGTTTGTCAACATAAGTGGGAAGCAGACAAGAGGAAAATAATCATGGAATCGTGGAATGGATTGGGCAAAAGGGACCTTAAAGACCATCTCATCCCAACCCTGCCCTGGGCAGGGACACTTCCCACCAGCCCAGGCTGCTCCAAGCCCCATCCAACCTGGCCTGGAACACTCCCAGGAATGGAGCAGCCACAGCTGCTCTGGGCAACCTGTGCCAGAGCCACTCAGGGAATAAACTCTGGAATGAAAAGTATCAGAACAACTAAAGAACATGGACTGTGTTGGGCACTGCTCCTCCCTTCAGCCATGGGAGGTGGAATTTCCTTGTCCTGCTCCCTGCATTGGTTTGTTAGTGGGAAAGTTCTAATCAGAAAGGCTCCACAGTTCCTGCCCACTGAAAAGAAAATTAATCAAGTAAAATCTTGATGGCTTAAGTGAGTAACAGCTTTTCTTCATGGCTGGAACAATGAAAATCCAACTTTTGAACTGTTTTACTGCTTTAAATTAATAACTTCCCATCTGCTGGAGGAGATAAGAGTGGCCTGGATAAAGGCTGACTTTCTGCCTTTGTATAATGACTCTTTTGCAGCTGATATTACAGAGAGGCAGAGAATGTGATATGAGGTGTAATTAATATTCTTTCAATTACAATACATTTCACTATCATATTCCTCTAATATTCATGAACTGGTGAGGAGCTGCTTATAAATCTAATGGAAAGGAGAGGGATATGGGAGTGTGCTCCAGCTCCTCCTAGAAGCCAACTGCAATTCCTGCCTTCCATGCATTATTCAGCTGGTTGCTTTTAAAGGTAGAGCCAGTGATCCAAATTCTGCCATCACTTCTGGGCAGGACATGCAGGACAATTAACCTTTTATTCAAGTTTCATTTCAGTTTTGTTCACGTTTCTTGAGGGGAAACTTAGCATTGTGTGGTGCTGCCAGGGACCAAGTACAGCTGGTTTGGGGCATTCCTTCGGGAGTTGCTCTAACGACTGTGTAGCTGAATGTTCAGGAGCTTCGGGAGAGTTTAACCCTTTTACAGAATCACAGAGTCATTGTGGTTGAAAAAGACTTCCAAGACCATCCAGTCCAACCTGTGCCCCATCACCACCTTGTCAGCTAGAGCAGAGCACTGAGTGCCACATCCAGTTGTTCCTAAGACACCTCCAGGGATGAGACTGCACCACCACCCTTTCCATGGACAAATTCTTCCTGATGCCCAACCTGACCCTCCCCTGACACACTTGAAGTAGAAGCACCAGCTAAAAAGAACATCCTTATTAGACATTTATATCCTGATAGTTTAATTACTATGGGGCTTTTCCCTCACTATTGTCTCCTCCTTTACCTTCTGTCTCCTCCCTGGTCCCCTGGGCTAAACCAACAGCCAGAGAG